>NC_081786.1:4229718-4529718 GCF_963082965.1 Carassius carassius | reverse complement strand
CATCCATCCATCTATCTATCCATCCATCCATCCATCCATCTATCTATTCATCTATCCATCTATCTTATTGTTCTGTCATTCCATCCATCCATCTATCTATCTATGAATCTATATCTATCTTATCATTCCATCCATCCATCTATTTTATTGTTCTGTCATTCCATCCATCCATCTATCTCGTTCTATCTATCTATCGTTCTATCTATCTGTCTGTCTATCTATCTATCTGTCGTTCTATCTATCTGTCGTTCTATCTATCTATCGTTCTATCTATCTGTCTGTATCTATCTATCGTTCTATCTATCTATCTCTATCTATCTATCTATCTATCTATCTAATGCTCTATAGATATAGATGTAAAGTCAATACAAACTTAATTCTGCTTTAGGCAATATTGAACAAACTTTACTATACTTGACAAACTTTGATTTTCTAGTTATTGAATGGTTTGTTAGTGTTTGGTTAAGCTTTTTTAGGCATGCTGATTCTAGTATACCAATCAAGTAAAGTGCTGAAGTCATTAATAGAAAATCATATACATACAGCTTTAGATTGAGTTAAAATGAGCAGCCCAGCCTCCTTCACTTCTTCTTACAGTCAGGAGGTTTCTATGAACATGGTCTTGCAGTAGATCTGGGCTTGAGGCCAGTGGCTGCTTTTCCCTTTGGAGAATCTGATCCGCAGGCAGGGAGCAATCCTCTGCTGCTCGGCGCTATTTATGGCCAGCATGCTTTTGTGTCTTGTCATCGTTGAACAAGCTTCCAAAGAGCTACAAAAGGGACGCTGGTGGACCGACTGGACAGCGGTTATAAAGAGCGGTTTTCACTCTTCAGTGAGGAAGCACGAATGAAAAGAAGGGTCTCTGTTTCAGTGAAAAACAGGGGGCTGCTCTCAAATATCACAGACCATTTTAAAATACAATGTGTACATTGTTACAAACCTAATCCCTAATACCCTCACATTAAAGCTCTCAGGGAAGGAAAGTACTGGCCTTCATCTGTGCTGTTGATTATAGTTCAGTTATGAACACACTGCAGTCTCCTCTGGGAAATTTCTAGTAGTGGTTATGAAACTAGTTCTCAGTGCATGTTGGCACATTGTGGGGGTGAACTTCTGGGTATGATATGATATTCAGCTAAAATGGGGTTAACAAGGGCAAATAGTATCTAGAGAGCAGGGTGACTGATGGCTGATGTAATACCAATATATATAATACAGTTCATAGATAGCAAATTAGATATACACAAAATGTCTTATAATAAATTGATAATGCAGAGAATAGACAAATTATCAAATTAATTATATTCTTATTGTATCATATGTTTTTTTAAATATTGTTTACTTATGTTTATTATTACTTTTGAACTGAAACACAGGTTATTGACCTTAATATGATAAGCAGTATAATAATTATATTATTAAAAAATATTATTACAATTTAAAATAACTTTTCTGTTTTAATATATTTACTCCAGTCCTCATTCCTCCAGTCTTCAGGGTCACATGATCCTTCAGAAATCATTCTAATGCTGATTTGGTGCTCAAGAAACATTTCTTATTTGAAAAATAAATAAAAATGACCCATTATTATATGTTGGCAATGATGCATAATCATGCATTAATACAGATAAACAACAGAGCAATCTCTACTCGAAAGACACCATGCAGACAGCAAGAAAAATACAAGTTTATTTACTTGCAGTCTTAAATAGTTTTAATAGTTGCATCTATTTTGGGCTCACGTAGTCAACTTATTAGTCAGATCTTTTATGTTCACCACTGCATGAAACAAAGTGCCTTTCATGTAAGCCCTGAATCTCTGTGTCTGGACAAGTGTGCTGAAAATAAACAAATGACCTCTCCTTGCTCTCCAGTAGGTTCTGTACGCTGAAAGGGTGTGTGCACTGTGCTCAGAGTATTGATAGCTTACTGCTGCAAAGCATGTGAGAGTCAGAATGTGCCACATGTTGTTAAAAACATTCACGAATACTGTCAACTAGCTTAGATGTTCCTTCTCATTTAAACTGAAAATCTGTGAGTTTAAAGGAACAGTTAAACCAAAAATGAAAATTTGCTGAAAATGTACTCACCTTCAGGCCAGATGTAGATGAGTTTGTTTCTTCATCGGAACAGAATTAGCATTACATAACTCGGACCCTCTGCAGTGATTGGGTGCCGTCAGAATGAGAGTCCAAACAGCTGATAAAAACATCACAATAATAACTTAATGTCTTGAGAAGCAAAAATCTGAATGCACAGAAATAAGCACCATTTACAAGTGAAACCAGTCCAAAAGAGTTGGACAACAAACATGGTGGTAGACTTTGATGTGAAAGGACTACATGGGACAGACTTTTTCCACTAGATGAAGGGTTATGATGTTCTATTGACTGGCATTTCATCCAGAAGCAGCAGATAATTTCATTTTCACAGATATTTCATTGCCATTTCAGTTAATAGAACTTTTTGTTCAGTTGTTTTGCAGTGGTTTGTTGTGTCTATTGCAGTGAAACATGACCTGATGAGGGCATTTCAATGTGTTATTGCATGTCACAGGGTCACAAGATTTCACTTGAGGACAAAGTTGCTCAATATGTTATTATGATGCTCACGTCTGCGATGTTGATGCTTGTATATCATTTCTCAATGTTTTGATATCCTGAGCCGGTGCAATTAATACAAGGTTATTTGATATTATATGCTTGTTAACTTTATAATGACAAGCATTTGGTGTACAGAAATCACTGTTTAACATTTTATGATGGTGGGTTTTCTGAAGGCCCAAAATTGACACTTGTTTCTGGCTGATCATTACCTAAGGTCTGTTAGTAACCGCAAACTATAACACAGGCCAAAGCAGTGAGCTGCAGTGTGGCACAGCAGAAATGATTATTCCCTTATCTGGATCTTGCCATAAAAATAATTATCCAGTAATACTGGATTATTTCAAACTCATCTAATTTGAACTAATGAATCAGTGGGGTGTTTCCGTAAGAACAGCATCACACTCCACCGGCAGATGAAGATCAGCAGTTGACTAAAGTGAGTTTGTCATCCTCTAGTGGTGAGGAATCACATCAACACACAAATATATATAAAAAAAAACACTTGACCCCTATTCTGTACAGAGTCTGTTAGTGATATAAGCTATTTATAACTTGCTTAATATGCACTAATAATAATAATCATAATAATAATCATCATCATCATAATAATTGATTTTATTTATTTATATATGTAGCCTATAACCTACATGCACATACAAATATACATGGTATATCTGATTATTAGGAAAATTAATAAGAAACCTAGAAGATATATGAACATATATATATGTACATTGCAATCAAGTAACAAATAATCATATTTAACAGTGTTTACATAGTGCGTTACAAGAGTATAATATACAATACATAACATCGGAATGTTAAGATAGCAAGAAAAAATTTATTCTATAATATTCAAATTAATATAATAACAACAACAATAATAAACGTTATTAATTTTAATATTATGGTAAAAACATTAATTTTTTGCTTAATTGTATGTGTAGAGAAAAATATAGGCTAGCCTACATAAAATATGTGAATAATAAAATAAGAAAATTAAACGAGTAAAGCCAAACCTATAATATAAAATAGATTTCAATCTAATAGTAATAATAAAACAACAACCGCAACCACGATGATAATAATAACCATTATTTATTTTATTAATATAGTACAAAACAATGTTTAAAAACTTATTCACAGGGAATATGTTTAGCCTATATGTAAACACAAATCTAAATGACGTACATTGATAACAAGAAAATTCGGAGTAAAGCCAAACAATACAAAATATATAATAATTACAATATCTAAAATGTACAATTAAAAATCAGCTAATAAATGAGCAAAGCTTTGTCGGTTTGTACTTGAAGCTCCGCCTCTCAGATCTCCTGCCCCGGTGACGTCACACACTCCGCCACATTCATACTCCACCCGCAGCAGCCATGATGGTGGGTGCTTTTCTCTTTTACTCCCTCCACCCTTGTTATTTACACCTCCAATCTTCCGATGCGTCTAATAATAACGAGCATCTGTCGTGTTTGCGGTCCGACCGTTCGTTCTGATCTCTCTGTGTGTCTCTCCACAGCAAGAAGGGCTGGACGACGGGCCCGATTTCCTCTCGGAGGAGGACAGAGGAGTAAGTTTGTTTTTCCTTTCCTCATTTCAGTGCTGTCTCTGTCCTCCTACTGTGTGCTGTGCATGTGTGTTGTGTGTGTTTTTAGTCAGAGGACGTGTGTATTACTGCTGGTGCCACTGTGGCCCAGTGTGTGTGTGTGTGTGTGTGTGTGTGTGTGTGTGTGTGTGTGTATGTGTGTGTGTGTGTGTGTCCTATTTGAGTCCGTCTGTTCACTTCCTCCTGACAAACCTCACACACACAAACCCTTGTATGCACATTTATTCTCCTTGGACTCTCTAAAAAACTAGGGCAAGAACCCACATCAAACCATTAACCATCACCTCATCCAGCTCGTTAAATAACCTTGTTAAAGTTAAAGAATAAGTCTGCCATGGAGCTGAAGGTTTACATGTTTGCATTTATGCAAATTCTCTGCTGAATATTACTTCATTAAAAAACCGTTGCTTTACATAATTATGGGGCTAATTCTTATCTGTATAAAAGTTGGCACAATGTTACTTTGTAATGTAGCATCAAATGAAACAATGTTGCTATATACAGTAGTGTTTAAATAACTTGTTTCCTAATTTTAATGCCTGGATTATTTTTATGTAGATATACTTAACAAAAAATACTGCACTGTAGCAGTGCCATGATATTTTAATGAAAAACATGCTACTGTAAGTAGTACTAAAAGGTGATTTTAACGATATGCTGTCAGTTTTGTAAGGAATATGGTTGTATAGAAATAATGTTGCATTGAAAATTAACAAACATTTACTTTAACCATAGTTTCGACCAACAAACAGTATTTACTACAGATTTTGTAACTGCGAAACTCTTTTATAGTTTATTATTATAACGTTTTAAAAATCGCATGATAATTGCCTAAAATTTCAATGCAGTGCTGTTTTGTAGGAGATTTGACATTTATTACATGTATATTGTAGTTGATGAATAACTCAGACATGAACTTTTTAGCGTTTTTAGGTTTAATGCATATATTTGTATAAGGGAAAGTGTATATTTTAGGTGCAGATGTTTCAAAGTGTTTCATCTTTGGTAACGCTGACAAATTAATTTTAGAAAATACAAATATTTAATCTTTCCTAAGGGAAAAATATTGTTAGAAATGATAATGTCTTAAACACAACAATATGCAGTATGTTTTGTAAATAGATCTTTTTGGTTTTTAGAACTTTTTGTGTAATATTTAAAAATGGATGCAGTATGATCCTCACTGTTTGAGTTTTGATTTGATTAAATTACACTGTATTTATGCAATTATTTTAATAGCCAAGGGCGGTGAATGTGGATCTTCAAACCGACGCTACACTACAGGTGGACATCTCAGACGCTCTGAGCGAGAGAGACAAGGTCAAGTTCACCGTCCATACAAAGGTACACAATGTCTAGAAATAAAAACTACCAGGATTGTGTGTTTAGAATTTCAGCTCTGCCTCCGAAATCAACTTTATGCACATGTTGTTTACCGCATTCATTTATTAAGTGTTGATTTATGTTTTTTTTTTTCAGAGCACTCTACCTAATTTCAAGCAGAATGAATTTTCAGTGGTCAGACAGCATGAAGAATTTATCTGGCTCCACGACTCGTTCGTTGAAAATGAAGAATACGCAGGTTATATCGTAAGTACTGTTAAGTGTCTTAGCATATTATAGTGTAAGTTTAGAGATGTAACAGATAGTTTGCATGTTAATTGCAAATTCGCAATCACAGGCCAGTTGTTTGCTATTATGCTAGTAATGTCATTCTTTAATTTGCTTTACACTGGACGCTTTGAACAGTATGGGTCGTACTCTCGTTTAAACACTACTTCATTATGTGTGTTCGAGAGCAAACGTTCCAGTCGCTCGCACCAAGGCTGAAATCATTGCTTAATGTCCTTTTATAGGACTGGTGTACATTACAAGGTCTGGTGCATGACAAATGCCATTTTTGTTGTAGTTCAGGTGCATGAAAAAAAAAAAAGGAAATGATCTTAGGTGCAGTTTCCATTCTGGATATATTGGTTGAAACTATTATTAAACTAGAAGAGTAAACTGACAAAATTGATGTGCGATATGCTTGATTAGTTTTCCATGTCATATCCATGGTGTTTAAAAGTTAGTTTTTTTAAAGAAATGAATCATTTTATTCTCCGAGGACACACACCCGTTTGATCAAAAGCGACAGTAAAGACATTTATAATCTTACAAACCAAAATGTTTTTGTTCGATTAATGTTCTTCTAAACCTCCTTTTCTTTAGAATCTTGAAAAATTGTTTTAGATCACAGATCTTACTAAAATATTAATCTGCACAACTGTTTTCAACATTGATAATAATAAGAAAGCAGCTAAAAATCATATTAGATTCATTTCTGAAGGATTGTGTGACACAAGACTGGTGTAATGATGCAGAAAGTTCAGCTTTGATCACTGGAATAAATGACATCTTAAAATATGTTCAAATAGAAAATTATTTTAAATTGTAAAAGTATTACAGTATTACTACAGTGTTACTGTGTTTTTAGCGTGCTGCCTTTATATTCCCTGCATTATTTTAAGCCTCAAAGAACTCTATTGCTATCTGATTTAATATAGTTTCATCTGAAATATTCTGATTAATACTCAACAAACAAAGAGTCCTGGCACTGACTGCCATTTACAATATCATCAAAGCAAGCCTGAATTATTTATAGCACTTTGCATTAGGCTCAGCAGTGTGAGCGAATGATAATCCCAGAGTCTCATTAGCAGCAGTTTTGAGAGTCCTAATGAAACTTGAATATCTCTTTCCCTGTAGATTCCTCCTGCTCCTCCGAAACCAGATTTTGATGCATCTCGGGAGAAACTTCAGAAGCTGGGTGAAGGTGAAGGATCTATGACCAAGGAGGAGTTCACGAAGATGAAACAGGAGCTGGAGGCGTGAGTAGATCGTCTTTGTTTATGATTGTTAGTGCATTGTTAGTTGCATGACTTCATTATTAATAATATGAAAATGTGTTGCAGTGAATATCTGGCCATCTTCAAGAAGACCGTGGCAATGCATGAGGTCTTTCTGTGCCGTGTAGCTGCCCACCCCGTCCTGCGCAAAGACTTGAACTTCCACGTTTTCTTAGAGTACAACCAAGACGTAAGTGTGCCATTGTTAACTTTGACATTATTGTTCTAAAATGTTTGGGAAATTGTAAGTGCAAGTACAATACTGTTTTTAATCATTGCTTTTATTATGCATGTTATTATTTACTTTGTTTTAAGGCAATGAATAAAGGAATTTAATTGTTCATTTTGTCCCCAAAGAATTCAAAATATTAAATGTTACTTGAAATCTCCTTTAATAATTTTTCTCGTATTGATTTGAAACTTGGACACAAACCAAAATAACAAGTGAATAAGTCTGACATCAGTGCAAAGAGCAGATGAAATTGTGCAAAGCAAACCAGAAGAATTCAATTGAATATTTTGAAGCCAGAAATGCAAGTGTCATTCTCAGTAGAAATTAAAAAAAGATTTTAAAAGAGCATTTGATTGTTCATTTTGCCTTAGATTTCTCACTTGTAATTACAGCTGAGTGTACGAGGGAAAAACAAGAAGGAAAAGCTGGAGGATTTCTTCAAGAACGTGGTGAAGTCTGCAGATGGGGTTCTTGTGGCTGGAGTGAAGGTCAGTTCAGTCTGAGGTCTTCTTCCCATGTCAGGTGACTTGTTTTTTTTTATGCGACTCTGCTGCAGAAATTAAGGGGTGGAGAGAGAGAGGCCACGACGTCAGCCACCTTTTTGAGCAATGATTTACTTTGGCTTGAACTTCTCTGTGTTTAGCTGTAGGTTGGAAGATGGTTTATGACTCCCTGGTGAACGCTTCGCTAGAAGTGGAATGCACAGTGGTCAAAACCAAAAATAAAGGCAAAAATGCACTATGGTACAAATGTTTAGGGTTGCAAGAACTTGCACATCAAACCACACAGTAAAACAGTAATAATGGGAAATATGATTCCAATTTAAAATGTTTACTTTTTAAATATATTTCAGAATGTAATGAATTCCTCCTGTGATGAAAAGCTGAATTTCCAGTTTCTAACGATCCTTCAGAAATCATTGTAATATTCTGATTTGATGCTCAAGAAACATGATTCCAGATTCTTTGATGAATCAGGTTGAAAAGTTCAAAAGAACAGCGTTCATTTGAAATAGAAATCTTCTGTAATAAATATTTAGATTTTAAAACATGTCCATGTCCTTATGTTTCATCATGAGCTTCACTTCTTTATGTCTTGGCACTTTACTGAACAGTCTGTTTATTTCTTTTTTTTATATCAGGACGTTGATGATTTCTTTGAACACGAGAAGACGTTCCTTTTAGAGTACCACAACCGCGTCAAAGACTCATCTGCCAAATCTGATCGAATGATCAGGTCTCACAAAAGTACGTTTCTCTTCTTTTATGGGTGAATTTGTCACACATTTGTAAATGCTTCTGGCTCACATGACAATGCAGCATCAAGGATAAGACAAGGTCAAAGGTCTTCAGTCACTGGAAGCGTGTTTTATAAATCTAAATGACAGTAGTGCCCCAACCGACAGCATTTCAGATATACTCTTAAAAACAAAACAAAGCTGTTTTAGCATTGTGCTTTTCATCTGGTCTAAGGTTAATTTCACACTTCATTCAGTGTGTCAAAGCTATGAACTGTAAATAAGCTCATCATGTTTTGCAGTATTTGGTTCTGTTTGTGTTCATCATTAATTTGCCTGGAAAGGTTGGTTCTCTCTGTTAGCAGTGATAACAGGAAATTCAGAAGCGGTACATAATACTGCTTAGTCGGACAGTGTCTCATTTACCAGGAAGCCTGTGAATGTCAAGTGGCTCAATTGACTTTTTAAAACTCAGTCAAATGTATTTGATGACATGCAATATATTATGTAAAATTATCTGAATAATATTTTTTAGATTTCAATGCAGCACTTTCCGTTCAGAAATGTGTTTTGGTCATTTGCATAATTTTTTTGAATCAAGCGTCTGTCCGATTCAGAGTCAAATGTTTTGTCTTTCCCTTGTGTGGCATGAGTCTTATTGCCACAACACTGAAACATGATCTGGATGAGCAGAATGCTGTGAAATGCCCTGACAGCACTGCCTCATCTAGAGAGCTAACAGGATGTGTGTTTCAGATGCGGCCGACGATATCAACAGAATCGCCTCCACACTGTACACCTTAGGAACCCAGGACTCCACAGATCTGTGCAAGTACGCCAGTGTTTCCCATGTAGCTCTCCACTGAATGCATGTTTTTTTCCATGTAAACACATGCTTTAGATGGACGTGTTTGACCGTTTCATTTGCGTCTCACAACTGCTTCAGCATATTGTGTGTGAGAAGGCATTCTGAGAACACAGCAGTCAAGTTACAATACGTTCAACTTTTAAAAAGCATGAGGTTTTTTTCCATTCCACTACCAGCATCTCATGTTTTTCAAAGCAAAATGCATTCTGTGTATGGCCCAGGGTGAATGGAGTCAAGGCTTTGACTAGCTTTTTTTGTTTTTTTTTCCCTCATAAACAGATTTTTCCTGAAAGTATCAGAGCTTTTTGAGAAAACACGGGTAAGTGCTTCCAGTTTTATAACATCATTTTATCATAGATGCTTTTTGATATAAAGTGGTCAAAGCCCTAATTTAAACCAGGAAATATTTAAATAGTTTTAAAACTAAGAAACATTGACATAGTAACATTTTACAATAAAATATATGGTTTAACTAACAATGAACAACATATTTACAGCTTTTATCAATTTTTGTTTATGTTAGTTAATAAAGTACAGTTATTATTTGTTTCAGTTTACAGCGCAGTGAAATTAATATTAATAAATAAAACTTTTCATTTTAAATGCATTAGCATTCATTGTAAGGTCAAGTTAAAAATCAGAAGTTAATTTGTGTTTTTTTGTATACTACATATGTTTATTTAAATTTAGAATTTGCTTTTATTTTTAGATTTAGATTTTTTTTTTGGATTCTGTATTTTTTATATTTACAAATTTTAGTACTTCATCCTAAAATGATTTGATGCCAAGACATTTCAAATTTTTAGATTTTTGTTTTTAAAGTTAGTTTTTTATTAATTTATTTCAGCTTTTTTTCAATTACCAAAAAAAAAAGGTTATTTTGAATGGTTTTGGTTTTAGAGAATGCCACTATACTTAACTAATGTTTATAAATGAGGCCATAAAAGTTGAAATGTGACATTGCTTCATTCTTCTAATAAAGTTTATACAAAAATGACTTTTCCAAAATGTTGTGACTGCCTTACTCTCTAAGGTGAAGAAGAGTTCATTTGGTGTCAGTCGAAGCTCAGCAGTTTGTATCAAGAAGGCAGAATTTGATGAATCAGAGAGTTAGGGGTTGTAAAGTCACTCACCTCTTCCTCTCCATTCTTTTCTGTTTCCTGTGCAGAAAATTGAAGCGCGTGTGGCGGCCGATGAGGATTTGAAACTTGCAGACTTGTTGAAGTACTACCTCAGAGAGTCGCAAGCCGCTAAGGTAGAGCCGTGTGGTCAGCATGTTGAACTCATTAGAGGGCTTTCTTACATTAGCCAGTGATTTGTTGCAGTGTAATTAAGCTACAGAAGTGATTCTGACCTGACTTTCCAAAGCAGAACAGTGACCTCTTCAGATTCAGTTTAAGACCGGATTCATTGACTACTGTTCAAAGTTATTGCTTCCTGACCCAGTTTAAAATGCTTTTATTCTTTCTTTGTAAATTGCATTATCTCTTCCACAGGACCTCCTGTACAGACGAGGAAGAGCATTAGTTGATTATGAGAATGCTAATAAAGCTCTGGATAAAGCCCGAGCTAAAAACAAGGACGTCCTACAAGCTGAAACCACACAGCAAGTGTGCTGTCAGAAGTTTGAGAAAATCTCTGAATCTGCAAAACAAGGTACTTCATCTGTATCATTCAAAGTAATTTGAGTACAAAAAATATGATTTTACGCTCTTTCCTAACCAGACTCAATGTAATACAACTTGCTCTTCTTCTAAACTGGCACAGACAATTGCCATTTGTTGATTGCTTGGTTTTAATAGCTGTCACACTAGTTGGCTCCACCCACCGTTATATGTCATTGGTCCAAAAATTAAACTTCTCAGATCTGATTGTCATTTTACACTAGGGCTGAATGATCAAAATAAACCTGAAATCAATGTAAATTGTGATATTGCTTAATGTTATTATCAAATTGCTACTATAAAAATCTGCTATTGCTATTTTTAAAAGGCTGTGGTTTAATTAAATTTCTGCAAAGCGTATTTTAGAGTGAAGCGTGCAAGAAAATACAACGTGTTTATTTTATGCTGATAAATTGCAACAGCAATATTTATTTGTTTAATGTTTTTTAACATTAAATATTTTAATAAATAAATAATATAAATTAAAATAAAAAATAGTGTATATATATATATATATATATATATATATATATATATATATATACATATATAATTTTTAGTCATGTTGATTGATCAATGCATTTAAATACAACATTTTGGACCAAATTGTGCTGCCCTGCAAGTGAGGAATTTTTTTTTTTATTTTTTTACATTTTTCACAATCTAATTTAGTTCACTTCACTTTCTTTGAAAATTGTATTCCCCAAATCCTGCTGGTCTACTTTTGCATTTAATTTGGACAAATAACTGTGTTCAGACGAGGTGTTAATGTGGAAATGACCTCGATGTTAAATTGTTATGTGGCTTATTGCATTTAACCTCGGATTGCTCCAGGGAGGTTGTCTGTTTATTAAAATTCCTGGGAATCACTTTGGATAAAAGCATCTGCTTACGGTTATTTGCTCACTAAATATTAACACTTGTGTTCCATTTAGAACTGATAGATTTCAAGACACGGCGAGTAGCAGCGTTCAGGAAGAACTTGGTGGAACTGGCCGAGCTGGAACTCAAACATGCCAAGGTTTCCATTCACTTTCTACTCTGACTCTCAATGATGTCAAATCCACACATTGTGTATTCACATTATCTCTCTCTCCAGGGGAATCTACAGTTGCTGCAGAGCTGTCTGGGGGTCCTGAAAGGAGACACTTAGGTTCTGGAGCCAGGTTCCCCATATAGGGCTTTCCCTGCTTTGGTCTCGTCTTCATTTGGAAGATGGAGGAGAGAACATACCTGTGGTCAGTTTGTCTAAAGAGACGTCTGTACTTACCACCACCAGAGACACCATACTCCCTCCACAACCCCCCTAAAGTGAGGCAGTCCACTGTGGAAGATCACCTGATCCACACCGCACAACATATACGAGTTCTTCATTTAATCACACATTTTTAACCTTTAATTGTTAATCGTTTTCCATGGGATTCGCTACATCATTCTGGTTTCAGCATTTTTTGTCCCGTTTGTTTTGTATCACTCGTTTTTTTGTTTTCTCTGTTGTAATCTTATAAGTTAGTTTTGGTGATCTGTGTGTGGATGCTGCTCTGATATCTTGTTCAAGTTGAGCTGATTGTTATTACAGTTAAAGTGTATGGTCACTCAAAGCCTTGTACATGTGTTAGTTTTCATCGTATAGCTGTGAATCATCGTAATCAGACTAGTTTATTCCTCTTTTTTTTCATTCCTAACAAATGTTTCAGTATGTTTGCCTTAAAATGTAGATTAATATGACATTGTTAAAAAGAAATCATACATGGATGCATTTTTTCCCTCCAGACTTTTTAAGTACACTGTATATGAATGTTGTTTTCTTTTTCACAATATGTGACCAAAGCTTCCATTTATTCAGATGGAGGAATGCTGACATAAACGCTGATAACAATGAGAAAATGACCATGAATATAACAAAAAATAAATGATGCTGTTTACTTTAACTGAGATTCTTTTTTTAATGTCAACACAAAAGCTGATGGTTTGAATTAATAGACTATATAAATAAAGCAAAATAATTGTTTATGTGTAAAATGGGATTTTTTTAATACAATCGAGCAGCCGCTTTCGAATCCTTAGAATGGAGAACTTGAAATAGCCTTTATTAAATATAAAAATGACGTGACGTAATAATGGCGATTTTGAATAGTTAAATTTTCATCTTTTTAACGGCTTTTATTTTGATAGCTTTATTTTGAAGTCACAAAGCGTGACACGGAAATGTTTCATAACTTACGTTCTGCTGCTGAAGTGAAGCCAAAACGCGTTTTATCCATACACTGTTTTATCTTCATAGTTTTTTACTCGAAATTAGAAGAATGAACCGAAAAGATGATTATGATTCATATGAGATTGAAGAGCCGAGTGATGAGGAAGGAGCCGAAAGCAGGTAAACAACATAAAACAATCTCTGTAATGTAAACAAACAAATGTGAACATCAATATTAGGGTATGTATTTTACTTTATAGGCTTTATAGTTATACTTTGGTGTTAGTATACATGATTATTTAGTCTAATTCCTTTCGAGACGAGTTGTAAACATGAACACCATAAATGCTCTTCAGAGATCAGATTGATACAGTGTTTCTGCTCGGTTTAACCCCCTCAGTTCTGAAGATGAGCTGGATGTTCTTCTCCACGGGACTCCAGATCAGAAGAAGAAGCTGATCAGAGAGTATCTGACGGGGGAGAGCGAGTCCTCCAGCGGGGACGAGTTTGAGAAGGAGATGGAGGCCGAGCTCAGCAGCACCATGAAGAGCCTGGAGTACAGCTGGACTGCATCTTCAGCTGCAGGTTTCACAAAAACACCTGCAATCATCAGTGTTTCAGTTCAATTCAAGTTTATTTCTATAGCGCTTTTTACGATACAAATCGTTGCAAAGCAACTTTACAGAAAATTAAGTTTTTACAATATTTAGTAGTAGCTTATAAGTGGTGACTTAATGTGCATATGACAGGAATTTTTCAGAAAAATTAATACAAGACGTAGTCAACCAGACGATGAACATTATTAACAGCAATTATAATGTTATTGCATAGTAAGTAGCAATATTTGTTAGTTCTGTATGTTGTTTCAGGGTTGGCATCATCTGGGGTCCTTTGAGGGGTTAGCATCATCTCTTCTCAGGTGTTCTGGATCCAGAGAAACAAATAGAGACATCATTAGCGTAGCTGCTGTTCTAATCAAGTAAAATTAATTAGTTTAACCCAAGCTAAAGAATAGTAATGCGCATTTGATCAAATACAACTGCAGTCACAAATTATGAGATGTATTAGTCGAATGCTTGGCGAAAGAGATGTTTTTAATCTAGATTTAAACAGAGAGAGTGTGTCTGAACCCTGAACATAATCAGGAAGGCTATTCCAGAGTTTAGGAGCCAAATGCGAACGAGCTCTACATCCTTTAGTGGACTTTGCTATCCTAGGAACTACCAACTTTCAGTGTTACAATTTAAATGTAACATTTATAACAGTAAATAAACTCAAGTTATAATTTAATGTTTAATGTACAGGTCAAACATCTGGGACCGGTGACTGCACTTCCACAGCGAACAAGCAACAGACTCAGGAGTATGACAGCATTTACTTCGACTCAGATGAAGATGAAGATGGCACAGCTGGTAATTATTTAAAATAAAATAAAAAGTCTATTGTACAACAAGAATATAAGTTTTTAATATGAACACATTTGAGATCACAATTTTTTTTCAGTTCCTCTTAAAATAAAGTTTTATTTAAATGGTTTTGAAAATGAACACTATCAAAGTTTGAATTACATAGAGATGTTCAGTTCATAACAATGAATATCTATCCATGTGGTCAACCTTTAAAAGTAGGGTTTAATTTAGATGGTATTATTTATATATTTTTTCAAAAAAAATAATCTGAGCAACATATTTTCTACAGCTGTATTTTTTTCAAGCGTTTTTGAGACAGAATGTATCAATAGTTACCAACAATGCAATACCTGATTTTGATAATGACATCAAGTTTGGTGTTTTTATTCAAAGCAAAGGATTTACATTTTTCTGTAATAGTATTTTGATTATAGGTCAGTTTTATTTAGATTTTGTGGCATTTGAAAAATCCTTCAGCTCATACACATTCTTTGGTTTTCCAGCATCTTGAACCCTTTCCCTTTCCTTTTACCCTGTGTCATTTTACTTTATTACACAGAACTTAATTTCTGAACTTATTTGTTTTACTTTCTTTATATGTATTGGATTACTTGGATTGTTACTGACATCTGGTGAAAATTTCATGTCAACAGCATCTTTAAAAATATATTTACTGAGAAAAATGGTGTGGTGTTCAATACTTATTTTACCTGATGTATGTATGTATATGTATGTATGTATGTATGTAGATATATATTAGGGGTTTAACGACTTCTGTTTTTTTTATGTAATGAAAGTTGAGTCGATGTTGACTAGTTGCTGATGACGTCATTAATGAACAAATAAGCCTGATCGTGGAGCTGAGACTCAAACACCTTGTGTGGCATATGAGACAAGCGCTGCCACCCTGTTTGGAAACAGAGCATAAATGTGGAAGTCCTTCAAAGATTTCTTATCCTGTTGCGCCCTCTATAGGACCAGCGACTTAAGGCTCATGGCAGAGCATTGAAGTCTGTGCAGTCGCTGCAACCCCTATTATATGTGTTTGTGTGTGTATATATAGATAATTTTTAGATTTACATTTATATTGTTTGTGTGATAGTCTGTTATTACCTTTTTGTGTATTTTTGGAGCCTATATGCTGACTTTTTTTGTCTTCATTATCACTATTTTTTGTTGAGCACCCAGTTTAAGAGTGATGAGCGTGCTTTTGTTTTGACTTTGTTTTTGTGTTCAACGATAATGTGTAATGTTGTGAAGCAGCGTAATAAAGGGTAAATAATTTATCTTAATATGGGTTTCTATGCTGTATCAGGCAGCTCTCAAGGTCTGAAGAGGAAGCAGCGCTCTGTTCTCACAAACGATGAGCTGTTATACGACCCAGACAAGGATGATCGCGACCAGGCTTGGGTGGATGCAAAAAGAAAAGCGTAGGTTTTTGTCACTAAAAAATGTAAGTTATAACAAAAGGTTGTGACATTCATAGCTTATTTCCATTTTTTGATACAGATACAGAAATCAGAGGCGGCTGCCACCATCAGCGGACAGAAGAAACAAACCACACACTGTTCCTAGCAGTGATGCTGTCCTCAACTGTCCTGCCTGTATGACCACCTTATGCCTGGACTGTCAAAGGTACGGTCACATTCAGTTCATATTGCACTGTGATCATCTCTGAAGATTATTTCCTATGTCTAAATGACTTCTCAACCCACAGGCATGAGAGATATCGGACGCAGTACAGAGCCATGTTTGTGATGAACTGCACAGTCAACAAAGAGGAAGTGCTGCGCTATAAAACCCCCAATAAGAGAAAACAGAACCGGCAGAGGAAGAAGGCCCGTCGGGAGACCACGTCCACATCTACAGAGGCTGAAATGGAGTCAAGTGCAGGTCTGACTGATGCACGATTGGCAGGAATGGATGAAGAAGAGATATATCACTCAGTCAAGTGCACAGAATGCTCCACTGAAGTGGCAGTGTATGATAAAGATGAGGTGTATCATTTCTTCAACATCCTAGCAAGTCACTGCTAAGGACATCTACTGGACTTATAAATACAATCCACATGTTTTGGTGGGTTTGATGATGCGCATCACCAGGCAACTTTGCTGTAAAGTACATGGAGAGTGAGAGAGAGAAAAAAAATTTGGGGGAAAGGAATAGGACTAGACATTTAATTTTATTTATAGGGTTTGTATATTCTGTAAAATGTAAACACTTTCATGCGATCCACTTCCTGTAAATGACATCTAATATTTCCATAAAAGTTGTTCTGTTGCCTCTCAGATATATTCTTCTCTTTTATTAAGTTGTATTTTTACACAAAGGAGAGGGCATGGAAATTATTCAAATTAAACAGAAGTGACATTGCTGCAAAAAGCATTTAGCTAAGCACTTAATGTGCTCTAAACAGTGTCATTTGAATAATTGTTTTCATTTTGAATTAATAGAACATTTAATTCAAATCAAATATTAGCACGCCGATATTAAAGCATTACCTGTTTGCGTGTTATCTTTATTTTGTGCGGGCTTTTATTTTGGTACTGCGTGATATCCCTTCATTTTTTTTCCCCAGTAAATGACTTTTATTTTGTTATGATCTGCTCCGGAAGGGAGCGGTGGGACCAACGCGTCGCGAGCCAAAAGAAACATGGCGTTAGCAGATGCCTGGAAACAACTATCTTGGTTTTATTACCAATATGTGCTCGTTACAGCTCTTTATATGTTGGAGCCTTGGGAGAGAACTATCTTCAGTATCCTTTTTTCGTAAAACACGGAGCTTTATGTGTAAGAAACAACATTTGTCAGTTCTTAAGTCCACGTAAGATATCAGGCTGATTCCGTGCTATTCCAGTTTGTCGTGTAATATTGTTATAATGTACTAAAATTCTGTCTTTAACTGATTGAATTAATGTATTTTCGACCAACGTTGACTGTAGAAATCTGGTGTGCCGCTTGTAAATGTATTAAGTTAACGTTAAATCTTTTTTAAGCAACAGCTGATAAGTATTAGTTGCTTTTAAAGTTATATTTGTATCAGGAATTCTATGTAAATTCACATGAATTTAATCGTGGGTAGTTTTGACCCGAATGAGTCACGTAACGTGCTTCTTGTGGGTGTGACTCCTAAGATTTGAATAATTGCCAAAACATGAGCTGATTTTCAGGTCTCTTCCAGGAAGACGATTGTGTGAATAGTTTCACTTGCTTCATCCTCCTTTTCTGTGTTTTACTGTGGTCACCTGAGTAATGTCAGCTGACTAATTTTAGGGCTTGTACATCTGCAATCTTTCTAACCTTAATATATTTGTGTTTCTCTATAGATTCTTCTGATAAAATATCAAATTCAATTAAATGTGTTAAAACAATAATATGTGTTTGTAGCCTGCTGATAAAATGTAAAATTCCTTTAAATTTTACAACTTTATATATATTTTGAAGCTGGCAAAAAAAGTGTTCATAGCTATATGATAAATCTATATTTATTAGAAATATGTTGATTAAAATCTATATAAAATTCAATTAATTATGAGAATTTTACTCTATTTTTAACACATGCAGTACTTGTCAAAAGTTTGGACAACTGTAAAAGCATTAATTCTGCTTCTCTTCTGTACTGACTGTATAAATTGTGTGCGTGTTATTGTATTTGCGAAAGGCCAAAAGGTAGTGAAAGAGCAGGTAACATTTTCCAATTATTCATAATTTCATTGCTCAATTTTAAAGCAATACTCCACTCCAAGGAAAATTGTGCTAAATGCCCAAACTATTCACTAGATGTCAGTCATGGTTTCCTTTTAGTGTTATTATAGTAGCATTGAGATAGTATTATGATTTTTATTAATGTTCTAAACTCTTTCATTTGATGTATTTTCAGTTTTTATTTTCATTTTAAAGTTTTTTTTTTTTTTTTTTTGTGTGTGTCTATGTAGATTATTTCATTTTATTAACATTTTTAGTACATGAAGTTAAACAAAATAGTAAACAAAAACATTTACATTTTTTACACATTTTAAGTTAATTTTTTTTCTTATGGTTGTAGTATACTATAATGATCCTGTCTCCTTCTGCAACATAATTTCCTTAATAAGACTGTCAGATTCCCTCCTGATCACGGTGGCAGCGATGGCCATCTACACCGGTTATGTGTTCATGCCTCAGCACATAATGGCCATATTACACTATTTTGAAGTGGTCCAGTGACATCATCAGCCGGGAGAGATCACGGGGATGCTCTCAACCTTCACCTGGTGGCCAGGACAACGAACTGCTGTAGAACTGTTCACCAAGATGTCTGTGATTCACTTCAACCGAGGACACCGGTGTATGTTGTCGAGTGTGATAGAGGGCTGTCTAAGTGTGTAATTATGTGTGAAGAGCACAGTCTCCAGCTGCAAAAGCACACACTGCCCTTGCTAGAAATATATCCTTTTAAATATAAATATTTTTTTTTGTTAATAATGATTCTTGTTTCATTTTGTGACAGTGGTTTACTCAGATGATAAATATTTTTTGACATAAATGTGTATATTTAATTGTATACATATTTGTAAAGTTTTATAGAGATTTATTTTGGCTGACCTGAAATGATTTGGTTTGCCATAGACTGATGAATTATTGATACTGTTTTTGTCACCACCGGAAATCTATTTTAATCAGACCCTTGTGAGTCCTGCTGTAAATAATTACCTGCGGTGATGTCATTGTTGATACTTCAGAACTGGTTGCTCAGGTCATAAACCGAAAAAAACAAACAAATGCTTAAATAAACTCTTCTTTAATCGACTTGACCTTTGGTGTTTGGGATGACTTTGAGGCTTTTATTCTGCAAATGCTCAGTGTTTCTGCCTAAGAAAAAGTGAGAAACTTGAGCTAAACATATTTTGTTGTATGAAAGTGATTTTTTTATTTTTATTTGGATGTTAAATTTTTTTCTTCTGTTATCTAAAGTTTTAATGCAGTTTGTATGTAAATTTGTATGTATTTTATCAGTAAATAAATATTAACATGATAACAGATGCTATTATATTCCCATTAGTTATGATATAAAATATATGCCTGAATTAAAAGATTTTGAAGATATTTAATGACAGAATTTAAGTCAGCTGATCAACATAGTTTTGTAATAAAGATTTAATCCATTTCAAATGTGCTTTAAATATAATACAAAAAAAAAGACAAAAAAATAAAATTACTATAAATTTAAAATGTAAACTAATATAGTATAAGAATAGTAAAGAACTATACTAATAAAGGACATAGTATCTCATTGATACTACAATCCTACTGAAAGGAAACCATGACTCATATCTAGTATGAAGTCTTACAAGGGCAATTTTAAGATGATTAATATAATTAATATTAAGTATTGATAAAAAATAAAAACAGGCTTGATGTAATTTTTTTTCAAGTACTGGCTCATATAAACATTTATTATACCAAAAGATGGCTGTTAGATATGTATATATATATAAAAAAATCAGTTCTCTTCCGCTTGCTGTTAATAATCAAAACATATTTGTTATGAACTGGGACAACATGAGCGGATATGATTACCGATTATATGTGCATGACTACGTGTCTCAGCACGCATACAAACCACATTTCAATAGGAGGATAATATTTATCAGTTGTTTACAGTGGTTATCTGGTTTAACAAAACATGTAGTTAACCCACGACACACCATATGTTTCTGGGAAACACTTTGTTTTCTTCTCCAGGTTGATCTATAAATATTGATCTTTGCCAAACAGATGCAACTGAAGATCTGGATGAATCCTTTTAGTTTATAGTCAGCTTTGTCACAGCAACCAATCATATCATGTCCAGCTCTCAGATTCATATCATTGGCATGAGCTCAAAATGAAAATAGCAGCTGGTTACACTTTAAACTACAGGATGAGGGTGTTCTCACGTACGCCATCGTGGGTCGTCTGGAGTTTGTACTCTAGATGTACAGCAATGTCCTGCTAGAGTTGCAGTTCTAAGAAGAAGCTCTGCTGGGAAAGGCAGTGCTTCACCTGTTTAGCTGTTAGTACATACACATCCACTTCAGCTTATATTGCACTTTCAACTCTTAAAGGAATAGTTCACCCAAAAATGAACATTTACTCACTCTCTGGTCATCCTAGATTTGGAGAAATTTAGTATTACTCACTTGCTCACAAATGGATACTCTGCAGTGTAATGGGTGCCGTCAGAATGAGAGTCCAAACAGATGATAAAAACATCACAATAATCCACAGCACTCCAGGCCATCAGTTAATATCTTGTGAAGTGAAAACTGTGTTTGTAAGAAACAAATCCATCATTAAGATTCTTTTAACTTTAAACCACTGCTTCCATCTAAAATAGTCCAAAGTATATAACATAACTTCCTTCAGTGAAAAAAAAGTATATCTTCTCTGAATCAGGAGAGAAATATGCACAGATCAAGCACCGTTTACAAGGGAAATTATGTTGGTGGATTTTGACGTGAGAGCTACAGGTTTAAAGTTAAAATGTATAAATTTATTACAGCTTTTCACGTCACAAGATGTTAAACTGATGGACTGGAGTCATGTGGATTATTGTGATGTTTTAATCAGCTGTTTGAACTCATTCTGACGGCACCCATTCACTACAGAGAATCCATGGACGAGTAAGGGGATATAATCCGAAATTTCTTCAAGTCTGTTCTGATGAAGAAACAAACTCATCTACATCTCGGATGGCCTGAGAGTTCATGTTCAGAAAATTATCATCAATTTCTTTAAAGACAAACACAACTCAGGAAAGACACTGTTAGTCGGACCCAAACAGTGATCACGTGCAGGATTGACTACATGCATTATCTTTAAAAAAAAAAGCAGTTGTAAAAGCATTTAATGCACATATAGTGTTGAGTTGACCTCACTTACCCCTGGAAAATGTGAGTTGAACTGGTGGATGTTGTAACGTGAAATGGTTATTTACATCACAACATCATATCATATTCAATTGTGCAACATATGGGTTCCCTCTGACCTTTCTCTCTGCAGAAATCAAAGCCAACAGATAGCTGTCATTTGGGTCAGTACAAATGTCACGTCTGTGATATGGTTTAATTATTTCCATGCTATTTTTAGCAAATCAACATGCATTCTGTGGTGTTTCAAGCCATTTCAGAGCCACATCATATTTAACCCTTTGTGCACTGCAAAGTGAGAACTAGAAAAAGAATTATTAATATTACCATAATAGAAAGTGCAAATAGACTTTCAGTTAACATAATAAAATAAACATGATTAAACACAGCTGAGATTTGATGATAAACTAATTCTGACTATCTGGGGTATTTTTATTTGAAGATGAATGACTGGCAAAATTTCTGGGAAATTTTTCAAAACTTTCTGGACAATTTGTATTATTATTATTTTTAACTTTTAATATAAATTAACTTTGTAAGAAAAAAGTTTAGATTTTCTTAATGACAGAATATTTAATAATAATAATACTAATAGTAATAATAATAAAAAATAAATACATTATTATTATTATTATTATAACAGCATTTTAATGCATTACATGAATAACTATTAGTTATTAGAAATAACAAAAAAATCAGATTTTTTTTATATAAATCTAGAAATGCATTTCTGTTTGTTTGTTCTGAACTTTGAAACTTTAAGTTATGATAAAAAAAAATTTGGATTCTGCACTATTTCAAAGTTGAAACAATCTGTCATGTAATCGTGAACTTTGAAAAGCAGATTTTCTTTACTATCTTTACTATTATTATTTACCAACAGCAACACAAATCAATAATCATTGTAAAAGCATTTCTAATGTCTCAGTGGCATACAAGTCTGATTGTTATTTACATTCACATTTATGCTTTATATACAAATGGTCAGATTTTCCTAATGGTAATAATAATAAATAAAGTATTTTTTTTTATTATTATTACAGCATATTAATGGCTCAGTAACAAATACTGACACTTCAAATCACATCAAATAAATGACTAATGCAATATGACAAGGAGTTATGACTGTTCTTGACATTCACATTTTTCTCTAAGAAGTAATTATTCTATATCAGTGCAAATCTCTTCTGTCTAGGCTTGTGTAAGCTCTAAATTAGGCTTTGACACATGTGACGGTGTTCACGTAGGCATACTCGGACTCTCCCCTTTCATCTGACATCAAGTGCGCGCGGGGCACTTCTGCTGCATTCGACTCGATGGCAGAATATCAGGGAAACCAGGCTGCTGACCAGACCTCTGAAGACCAAACCATTACAAATGATCCGCCCAGGTGTCCAGATCAAACTAGTGGACGCATGGAGCTGCCCAGAGAGCTCAGGAAGCCCCGCAGCAACCGTGCAAAACATAAAGAACACAAACGACTGAACACACACAAACTAGTATTGCAATACATCGTCCCGTGCATGAACTCTTACGGGTTGTGTATAGTTGACAATTTTCTAGGGGACAGAATCGGAGAGCGCGTTGTGCAGGAGGTGAAGCGCATTCATCAGAGTGGCAACATGCAGGATGGACAGTTAGTGAGCCAAAAACTTAACAAAAGCAAAGCTATTCGAGGGGACAAGATTGCATGGGTCGATGGCACCGAAAGCGGCTGCCAAAACATAAGCTATCTGCTGACCCGAATGGACAAGATCATCACGTGCGCAGACGGCAAACTGGACAAGTTCAAAATCAGAGGAAGACATAAGGTGAGTGTCGCTCGTGCACTATACCTCAATGACTCGCTCCTAAAGTTTCCCAAGCATCCAAACATGACAAGTTTAAAAAAATCTGTATACATTGGAAAAAGGCCTATGCATGCTTTAATTTGCAACACAAACTATTCGTCCTAAAAAATAACATTATAAAAGTGTTGCAATGCAAAGTTTCCAAGTTGAGATGCACGCGTAACCTGTTGAGAATAGAGTAGAATTTCGTTGTAGGCCTAATCGTTTTATGTTGTAAAGTCTATAAAGTACTGTGTGATATTTGCTCTTCTTGAAAACGCCCTGCACATTCTCGAGATTGGTGCGCGCACTACATGCGGCTCGTCGGCTCATCAATGGCGGTCAGGCATGATTATAAAATGAGCTCAAAGGCTACTCTAATTAAAAGCCACTGTCATTGAGATAAAAGCATTGGTGACCTCATATACAGTGTTTGAATATTTTTTCTTCATCACGAATTGTTTGACATGTAAGGCGTGCATGAGAGCAGTCTCGCGTCTCTTGCTGTGGTCTGACCCTGACCTGCTGGACGTCATGGACTGAAAATCTGCACAGTTGGGTTGAACTCATAGAAATACACCATGACTGTAGAATGGCATGAATGCAGGATTCTGGGATCTTAAACGGGCGGGGCTTACCGACCTGGAGGGTGTCACGTACAAGTAGGGTTAACTGCAGCCTGGAGTAATGGGCGTGGCAAAAGATGGGCGTGTCGAAAGGTTTCTCGTTGGTGGAAAGAAAGGTAGGGGGCGTGGCAAAAGGTTTAGCGAAAACTGTGTTCCGCCAAAAGGCGAGCCTATTGGCCTATAGATTAATAGAAAGCGATAAATTAAACACATAATCCTATAAAACCAATTGAAATTCATCCAATGTAAAAACAGCGTTAATGATGTAAATAATATTATTTTAAATTACTTTCGAAAGTACCTTCAAAACGGCTTACTGACGTAATCACCACCGCACTTTTAGGTCTTAGTTTATCAATAATCAAAAACAGATTACAATTATTTTTGAGAATACAAACGTCCCTTAACACGGTTACTCGCACTTGCTGTTCTTAAGTTAAAGTCATTTAAAGTCAGCTGTATTTGTTAACATTAGTGAACTAACAAGAACAAACAACGTACAGCTGTATTTTTATTAACTAACAAGTTTAATAAATGCTGTATCAAATGTATTGCTCATGTTAGTTAATACATCAGTCAACAAATTAAACTTTATTGTAAAGTGTTACACTAGAAAACTAGGTTTTGCCTGATAGAGAAAAATTTGTAAAAAGTAAAAAAACGAATAAATTTAAATATTAGTCAGAAGAGTTTAGTAACCTTGTTTTAAGTGACATTAACCAATTAAGCAAACAGACACAGCTTTATCCACTAAAACGTTTATTTAGCTTTCAGTTTCAGTCACCAATTCAAGTAAAAAGATAGGTAGATAGATAGATAGATAGGTAGATAGATAGATAGATAAACCACTCATTCATTAATTCATTCTCTAATAGCAGTCCATAGAACAGAATCCAGCAAACTCTTTGTCTGAATAGAAAGCTGTGAAGATGCCCTTCTTTCCAGCCATCACATCTGCTGAGCTCCAGCTCCACTCTGTGTGTCTTCCTCACATCTGGACTGACAGACTTCCAGTCAACCATACATACACAAGAGAAAAACAAATGTTGAGAGATTCAAACAAGAAGTAACCAATAAGTAGAATAAAATATCCAATAAAAAAAGAAGCGCAAGTGTCTGAGAGTGCAAGTCTGCAGCCAGACCCTTCTCCATTATATTATAATACAACTGTACTACTGACTCTTCACTGAGTACCAAAAATACTTATGCTTCCTGTGCATGGTTTCTAAAAGAATGGAATCAGAAAAAAGTTGACTGGCACTCATCTATACCACAGGTTATACTAATATTTACATTTATTCATTTAGCAGACGCTTTTATTCAAATCGACTTACAAATGAGGTCAGAGTTGAATCAATCAAAAACAACAAAAAGAGCAATGATATATAAGAGCTATAACAAGTCTCAGTTAGCTTAACACAGTACACGTAGCATGGGTTTTTAAATAATATAATAAATAAAAAGAAAACAGATAGAATAGAAAAAGAATAGAGCAAGCTATTTGGTTAATGTGCATGTACCACTCCAACATGTTGGGTTAACTTCAAAAGAGTGAATGTCCTTCGAGTGCACTTTGGGCAATGGTACAGTCAAGGCATGAGGATCTAATACAAGAGGCAAATCATTCAGAGTAAAGTTACTGACAGTGCTTGTCTCCATCTTCTAACGTTGACAATGTGCCTCTGAAGGAAAGTCAGTGTCTTTCTCAGGTGTGGTGGAATGTTGAAAGCAGAATCCATCCACAAGGCTGTTATGAAGCTTCATCAAGGCTGGTGCACTGGCACACATCTGTTCCATCTTCTATCACCACACTGAGCCCTCCTCCTATGATTGCCATTTTACAGTCAGTATCCATCAGGTGTATGGTAGGAAAGGTGTAGCCCGGTCCCCCTTTCATAAAATAAATAAATAAAAAGAATAACAACAAGAACAATAATAATAATAATAATAATAATAATTTCTAATTGTTTTGGTGTTGCTTCTGTTTTTTATTTATTTAGAATATTTGTATTTATATTTATTTTATTTTTTATTTAAAGTATATATATTTTTTTACATACCTTTACTTTTTTTTTTTAAAGTGACTCATGTTCGAACATTAGTAATTTGTCCCAGAACCAAACAATATTTGTATCTGTATGTTTTTATTTGTTTCTAAATTGTATGTTTTATTTTTAATTACATTTTATTTATTTACATTTACATTTAAAAAAGTGACTTAGAAATAGAAGAACATTAGTAATTCGTCACAGAGTCAAACAACATTTGTTTTTTATATGTTTGTAATTGTTTTGGTGTTGCTTCTGTTTTATTTTTTTTATTTAGAATATTTGTATTTATATTTATTTTATTTTTTAATTAAAGTATATATTTTTTTAATTACCTTTACATTTTTTTTTAAAGTGACTCATGCTCAAACATTAGTAATTTGTCCCAGAACCAAACAATATTTGTATCTAAATGTTTTATTTGTTTCTAAATCGTATCTATTTTTAATTACATTTTTTATTTATTTACATTTACAAAGTGACTTACAATAGACGAACATTAGTAATTTGTCATAGTCAAACAACATGTTTGTATTTGTTTTATTGTTGTTTCTGTTTATTTATTTATTTTAGAATATTTTTATGTATTTATATTTGCTTTTTTTAAAAGCGCTTTACAATACACTAATATTTAAATTATTATATTAAACATTGTAAGGCTATACAATATTTATTTCTGAATTGTTTCTATTTATTTATGTTTTTACTTAAAATTTATTTTATTTACATTTAATTTATTTTTTGTTTGTTTTGTTTTTAAAAACGACTTACAATAGACAAACAAGCAATTCGTCACAAAGCAAACATTTATTCAGGCATCTTCATTATATAATGAGGGCTTTCACTTTACCCTTATTGGGTAATCATCAAAGAATGCATCCATGCATTTCCATTTCAATGGATAAAGTATCGCAGTGCCTCCATTCATATGTAAATGATTTTTTAGAACACTGCTGAAGTAGCACGTAGGCGGCGATGTCACGTGACAGTCGTCCTTTTTCACATCGCTGTTTATAATGGCCCAATCATGGCCGTTTCGTTTGTGAAGAGTAAATGATGATTTCATAATTTCATAGCCATTTCAAGGTGGGGGGGGGGGGGGGCATTTGCATTTAAGTTTCCATTTTGACAAATGATCATTTTCAAAATAATACAGGCTACTTTAAAGTATTAAAAGGTCTCCAGCAAGACCAAAAATACTATCCTGAGATTTGAACGCGACAGAATGGAGGATTGGGCTTTCTGAGCCGTCAGTCGCCCCCTAAAGGAAGATGAAATGTGATCACAGGAAACATGTATTGTCCAGCCCTTAGACGTTGAACTTAAACGCACTGAATGGAGTTTTCGTGCGAGTATCCGCCCACTGCAGCGCAACACAGATTCTGCACGTTCCACATGCGCCGCAGGTGCGCTGGGCTCTGATCCTCCAGCGCTCGTGCACCCTCACACAGAGCGATTATAAAGCACCCACAGCCGGCCCCTGTCTGCTGCATGTGCCATACTTTATCCTCTCTTGAGGGACAAGTTCGTGGCATTAGATAGATATCACTTTGAAAAACTTTCGTTCATTTGAATGCAAGGCGCTCGAGACAAAATGCCATTTCTTCAGCACGCACTGGACTCGCAGCTGGAGAGTTTGGCTTTGGAGCAAGTGGTTCCTGCTCTGTTGGACCGAGGCTTCTTTTACATTGACCACTTTCTGGGGGACATCGCGGGCCACATGGTTCTGGGTCAGGTCAAGCGCATGCATTCCTGTGGGCTTCTCAACGACGGGCAGCTGGCCAGAAGAAGCAATGGAGTCTGCAGGAAAAGCATCAGAGGAGATAAAATAACATGGGTTAACGGGACCGAGAGAGGCACGGAGGCTGTCAATTTCTTATTAACACTCATAGACAAACTTATTTCTCTGTGTGGGGGTCAAGTGGGCAAAAATATTCGCGCACGGTCAAAGGTAAGCCTTATTGCATTTCGAAGTGTTGAAAAACTAAGAATGTGTCAGCTGAAAAAGTTTCGTATGTAGCCTATTTGAATTAGATTAGGCTGAACCTTTAGGCTCTTCACATTTTTCTTCAGAAATCAGTCTAAGATGTTGATTTGCTGCTTAAGAATCATGATCAATTCTTTTTATTTATTATTTTTTTAAACCATATTTTTTTTTCTAAAGGGTTAGGGTTAGATGTTTTACAGTTTAAAAGACCAGCATTTTCTTGATTATATAAATATTTTGCAACATTATAAATGTCTTTACTGTCACTTTAAATGACAGTTTGTTTGTTCATCTGGGTGAATACATCTGGCTATTAAGCATTAGTATCTGTCTTTGTTTAGAGAAGGTAAACTTTGGCACACTGTCTTTACTGTGCCTGGTGATGAATGGCAGAGATAGGCTTTCAGTTTCTGCTGTTGTGAACAGTACGTGACTCCTCTCACTGCGCTGCTGTACTCTGGGTTACAGGAGGCCCTGAGTGAAGCAACAGGATGTTCAAGAGCCACTTTGACCAAAGTCAGCTGCGAACACAAGAGTTTTACTCCCTTTAAAGTGTCCTTCTGAAATAAACTGGCTATTTTCTCTTTTTGTTCATCTTGCTTTTTCCTTATTTTATAGTCTGCCGAAAGAAAGTGTTAAATTAATAATTTACACACACATATTTAACAGTCACGTTTATCCAAAGTGATTTACAAATGAGGAATACAAGCAATTTATCATAAAGAGTAAATAATACAAGAAGTGCTGGCAATACAAAGATTCAAGCATTGTCCAGAAGATAAAAATAAGAGAAACCGTGAAAGAATAGAAAAAAAAGTGTTTTTTTTTTGTGTGTTAAATTTAGTTTGAAACAAATAGCTTTTTAATAAGTCAGCAGGTCAAGTTTTGCAGTTAAGTTTGCATGAAAGAGATGAGTTTTAAATAGTTTTATACAAATTTTCAGGGGTTCACACAGCCAGTTCTAAAATCAGATAAAATATTCTTTGCTGCCCTAAAACACTTTTTGTCTATCATCTTTTCTAAAACCTATTATAATCCCTAATAACATAATGACATCCTTGATGGTAAAAAATAATGAAAAAAAGCACTTCCAAATAAAATGAACAGGGGTTAATAACTGAATTGTTTTAGTGCAATTCTTCTTCTTTGATAAGCAGGTAAAGATGATTAACATTTAATAACCCAGTGTTTTGAAATGGTTTCGTACTGACTGCGCATGTGGGCGTAAATGGTTAAGTGAGCTGAATCAGAGCTCTGGATTGTGTACGCTAGTTGGCCGCTGTAGACTCACGCTCAACACGTAGCACTGTCATTAAATCCTCAGCACACTGGCTGCTGGCCAAGCTTGCTCTCTTTAGCCACGCATGTACACACACTCATGCACGCACACACTTCCTCCTCCTCTCTGTGCAGCTACATGTTTACATTGCGTTATGACGACAAACTTGAAAAAAAAAAATCCCATATCAGTTTTTACATATATTATGTTAGGTTACAAGATATATTGTTTTATTTACAACTGATTTATATTTAGATGTAAACATCTCAACTTTAAGAAACTTCTTTTGTTCTGTGTAAAATGTTTTGGCACTCAAACAAATAGATTAGAAATCTAGTAAAGCAGGCAAAGATGCAAATGTGAGCAGAATGTCCAAATAGAAAATGACTTTATTAAGCACGATATGTCGTTGTATAGTCTGCTAGAACACCTTTTTTGGTAGCTTTTGTAAACTTTGCACACTTAATTCTTGTAGCTTGTTCAAGGGGAGAAATGCCTTTAAATAATTTTTGTGTAAAAAATGACAATAATTCATTAGCATGTTTACCTGGAAACAGGCTTTTCTGGGATAAACTGTAATGTAAAATGCCTATCAAGCTTAGTTTCACATGTCTTTTTTTTCAGGCGATGGTGGCTTGCTATCCAGGAAATGGAGCAGGATATGTGAAACATGTAGATAACCCTAATGCAGACGGCCGCTGCGTCACCTGTATTTACTATCTGAATAAAAACTGGAATGCAAAGGTAGACTTTTCATTACTTTATTTCAAATGTCGTTTCCAAAATATTTATGGTACATTTTTAATTAATCAAATGTCACTGTTTGTTTTTAGGAGCATGGTGGAATGCTAAGGATCTTTCCTGAAGGAAAACCTTATGTAGCCGACATTGAGCCTTTGTTTGATAGACTTCTGCTTTTCTGGTCAGATCGTCGAAACCCTCATGAAGTTCAACCGTCGTATGCTACAAGGTTAGTATTGGAGTTCATGTTACAGATGTATATGTCAATATGATTTTGTGGCATCATGCTAAGGTGTCTGTTTTGTGTCACAGGTATGCAATCACTGTGTGGTACTTTGATTCAGAAGAAAGAGCTGAAGCAAAAAGAAAATTCAGAGATCTGACAGGTTAGTTCAGCCAAAATCATCAGAATCTGTGTATTTTTTTTTTTAAGTCTAAGCCTTATTCTAATTATCTAATTGTTTAAACCTTTATATTTCAGCCATCTCACAGAAAGGTTCATCATCTTAACAGAAATACACTGGCCTGTCTCCGCCGAGAGGATTTATTTTGTCTACTGTCTTCTTTGCCTTTTTTTCTATATTTTACATGACTTGTTGCACTAAAGGTACCTCTCCCCAAACTTTGTATTTGTGATTTACTACGTTTGAATCCGGTCCTTTAAATAAGTGAAGAGTCCATTGAATAACCCGCTGCTAACGTAAAGACGATTTTGTGCAAAATGTGAGAATCTTAAGACTGATTAATGCATTATTAGATGTTTATTGAAATTAAATTCTTCTTTTAGAGCTATATTGTCTATATGTATACCAGTAAAACAATAAGGAGTAGATAAGAGAGATTTTTTTTTATATATATATATATATATATATAACAGTGGTTATTGTATGTTTCAGAAATATGTCACCAAGCATTATAAATATGTTCTTTTAATGCTTGTCCTTTTTTGTTACATGCTATTATTTGCTGTTTTGGCACATATTTGAATGTTATTTGTGCAATTTTCAAACACTTCAGTAGAAAGGAAATTTGATACTTGTCAGTGGACTTTTGAGCTGTGTGTATATATAGATGCTTTTATTATTTTTGAACGACAGTTTGATGTTGAATGAGACTCTTTCAATAGAGATGTTTATAAAAGTCATTCTGTACGGTTCACAAACTTTTAAAAAGCACTTGGTCAGATGATATTGTTTATTTGTTCAGTCCCAGTGTGTGTTAGTGTTTAATGAGAGAATTGAATCAGCTTGCATGCAGGTCAGCAATGCTGCTCAACACACCCTCGGATCAATATTATTTGACAGTTGTTAGGCTAAGCTTTATAAAATGTTTCTTTTACAAAAGTTGTTCTGGGAAAAAAAAAATGTATGAACAGTTTAGTTCATGTACGCTACTGTACACAAACTGAGATTTACAACTATTTCAAATGGCCTAATTAAACAATCTGTTGACATGTTTTCAATTGTCTAATTGTTTATAATTTTGTCTCAGTAATAAAGTTTTTTTTTCCCATTGGCCATAATTTACCACTAGGTGTCACTGTGTCCTCATTGTGCTGTTTCATTTAGCGAAGATATAATACATTTCGTAAAAGCAAACAGATAAAGTAACTTAATACAATTATTTTTATTTTTATATATGAATGTTATCGTTTTTCTATCCTTTATCTCGCGCATAACAGACGGTGACGTACGTTTTCCTTTTTCAAAATTGGCGCTGAAAGACCGTTAATTAGCAAAACATCACTCACATTAGTGATTTAACGACAACCCTTTAAGCAAAACTGTCCTCCATTACTGTGAAAGGAGAGGAAACATGAAGGCCCATCTCACTAAGAGAAGGTAGGAGCAACAATAGTTCATATTTCCTGATTGTAAAGTAGTAAATTTAACCGTTGCGTAATTACCACAGGAAGTGTAAAGTTAGTTATCTTTATAAAACCAGTATGCCGAACACATTTACAAACTATAATTCCAACCGCAGCTGCATTTCCTATTTGAAAACTGCACGTAAAACAGTGAAATTCTCACAAAGGGTTCGTAAATATACTAGTGTTAAAGTAATATATAGGCTAATATGAAATATATTTACCCTTATGAAAACAAACAAACATGGTTACACGTTTACTACAATAAAAACATGATTAATTTTCGAAAGGCCAGTAAAGTGAACATTTATCCTGCAACACTTGCTGTTAGATGGATTCAAAAAAGTTATTACGTCTATGAAAATCTGAGACTTAAGAAAGATCACAAGAGGACTTAACTCTTCATCGTGTGAAGGTAACGTTACAAAAGATCACTGCTGAAACAAAAGAGCTCTGTAGATGTTATTACTGACTGTAACCACTAGATATCACCCTTGCCAAACTGGATTTCACAACTGAAAAGCTGTCGAGGTTCTAAGATATCACCGAATTCAAAATCCAACATCTCATCAAAAACATAAATCAAGTTAACGTTAGGTCCATTACGAAAACTAACCATGGTTGTACTACAAATAAAAAAAACAAACAAACAAAAAAAAAAAAAACATGGTTATTATAGTAAAACCACAAATTTACCATGGTTTTGCTACATTACCTATAGTTTAACCATGGTATAAATATGTGGTTATACAAATGGTAATCAATATGCCAAAAAAAAAAAAAAATGCTTACTTCACTTTTACTATAATAAAACCATGGCTAATTTTCGTAAGGGCATACCTGATATCTAATATCTAAAGTAATCTTTGAAAACCTGTGCCTCTGTCTCTCTCTCTCTGTCTGTCAATCTATCTATCTATCTATCTATCTATCTATCTATCTATCTATCTATCTATCTATCTATCTATCTATCTATCTATCTATCTATCTATCTATCTATCACATTTGCTAGAATACAGGTCGTTTTAATATTCGTACAGCTCAGTATATAAAAACATTCCTGCCTCTGATCAAACACGTGTTAAACTGCTTTGAACAGTATGAATTGCTCTCAGTAGATGTGAAACAGTTCATCTCTCATATTCATATAAGGTTCTATGTACCTGTAGCTGCTCTATTGAGAGGCTCTTTGCTATGTAAACACACTCTGATTTCCAATAAGGACTGTATGGGGAGATGGACAGCTCCTAATCGTTAGGGAGGATTCAGGTTTGGGCTTTTTCACCTCCTCTTCCTCCTCTCTCTTTCTCTATCTCTCTCCTGTGATCTATCATTCATGTGCTTCATTTAAAATTGCGTAAAATATTTAAAATTGGTTGGATTTCTTCAGTGGGCTTCAGCAGTGACCTCCCTCTCAGTGCCTGAAGTCAGTGGAGAAAGATAGACTGCAGGGAGAAGGGAGAGAATAAGAGAGAAAAACAGGGCAAAGAGGAAAGGTGTAAGGGAGACAGTGAAGGAAAAAAGGATGAACAAGTAACAGTGTTACTTAGAATTGAATACTAGCTTACGATACTGAACACTGCGTGGTATACACTATATACTGTCTTCATTTCTCTGTATTAAACAGTGTTATTCCACTGTAAATGTTTCAAACATTAGTGCTGACCTCATTAAGTGGCATGTGACTGGCATCCAGTAGGGTTGGACGCTATACCAGTATGAGTAGCTAGATTGCATTCTGTTTCAACTATTTCTTCCATTTTGTATTTTTGGGTAAGAATAAGAAGCACTTCATCTGTACTTAGTGTCTTTCATTTCAACATAAGAAAACATTTTTGGAATCTGCATCTCAAATAGCAAGTATTTACACAGTTTATGTATCTCAGAGGGGATGCATTTAAACTGCATATACGTATGTATAAATAGGCCTCATGTTTTGTTTTTAACATAAAACGTTGAAAACTGATATTTGAAATAATTTAAAACATGAATAAATGGTTGAAATGTGAAATTAAAACTGCCAGTAGGTGACAGCAAGTTTATGTTAATGAGTGAGTCATTGAGATTCAACCAATTAATTCAAATGGCTGATTCATGCAGAAACAAAGCATTTGACTGTGTTAATGAGTGAATCACTGAATCATTTATTCAACCGATTCATTCAAAAAGATGATTCATTCAATAAGTAAACACCATCCATTGCTTAGAGACACAAAACAGTGCTGTGATCTTTGTTTGGAACTATTTTCATTGGCAAAAAATTGAGAAAAAACAAGCAATATTATGTCTAAAATGTAAGTCACTTATTGCTTTACTGAACTTGAATAAAATGATTATTACTTAATGTGTTCATGCATCTGCAGAAAAACGGTACTCTTTGTATGATATAGATTTAGTTAAATAGGCCTACATGAAATTATATATATATATATATATATATATATATATATATATATATATATATATATATATATAAACAATAATAATAATAATTTGTGGACAAATATTTTTGTTGTCGAGTAGTCATTTGATCTCATATGACCTAATGTAAGAGCCGGCAATACTGCGGCTTGACCAGTGTGGCGCTGTAGTGCAAGACTAATTCAGCTCTCCTGGATGCAATTCAAGAGAAGACTGTGCTTCAGAGCAAATGCAGCAGAACCGAGAAGGCTGCTGAATGGCGTTTGGATGATTATGTAAACATATGCTGCGTGCTTTCCTCTCAATAACGAAATAAACACAACAAAAACTGACCGTGGTGTGAAAACAGCAGTTTTATACATATTTAATTACAGCGATGTGGATGTTTTCACCAGCTCTGCATTTCTGTACTCCAGTCAAGTCATGTTTATTTATATAGCACTTTATGCAATGGATAGACTTAAATCAAGCCGCTTTACAATATTAAACATGAAAAACCAGAGTCAGTGTCTCTTTCAGTTAGAATTACAACCTGATTTTTTGTTATAAAGCAGCTCTCCAGTGTGGAGCTAGCTAATGATAAAATATTTTGATTAGTGGGAAAAAAAATTCTTTGTTTTTTTATTTAATTAAAGTGATAGTTTGATTTGCAGAGATCAAAACTTGATCTAGTTCAGGACTGTTTCAATTATCATAAACCTATAAGGTATTTTAAGAAAGATGTTGTGAAGGTTGTGCTTGAATAAAATAGTTTATCCAAAAATAAAGCATCTCATCACTCACCTTTATTTTGTTTTGTTAAAATAGTTACTTTTAGTTGATTTAACACACTGTAAATGGGAGGTCAATTCTAGTACATTGCGCACATTATAGCATATGTGTGCATTATTCTAACAGATATGGAAGAATCGTAATAGTAATCTTATGTATTTTCTGAGACACCTGTTACATGAAGTCAACACTATTGTGACTAGTGTGTTTCTAATCTTATTGTGTAGAATTTATTGGATCATGTTAGTCCAAACAAATAAATGTCGTTATCTTTATTTTTTTTTAAAACGAAAGAAAATAAATTAACTTGTTCTGCCACTGAAACAACTTTACTTTGTTTGTATCTTTCCTGGCCAACCCTGACCACTTTGCACTATCTAATCAATTCCTAATGGATTCAATCAAATTCCTTCACTCCAAACATTCTTCTTCTTGAATATCCTGTTTCACTCATCTGAGCAATAAAAATGGTCTGTTCTCACAGAGCAAGACCTAACATTGTCGAAAAAGATCTAAAGTAAAACACTTTTAAAAGGAAGCATTTTTCCCCTTTTATTTAGCTTTGCCGTAGGAAGTTACAGTGAGATCAGTATAATAGAAGACACAGATTGAAATATTCCTGCTAATTGAAAACCTGGTGAGGATACCGTGAGGTGGAAAAACATGCCAGAAATACCCGTGATATTCTGTCCAACGTAAAGGAGATTCACTGTCAGAAACAAAGGTCCTGGTACAAGTGCACTGGATTGCCATTCATTGTATGTGGAAGCAAAAGTCAGCAGGGCTACATGGGAATATTGATATTCCCTTACCTGAAACCTGTAGGTAACTAAAAATGGCTACATTAACCAAAACTAAAGACTGGGAGAAAAACATAGGAGGGAAAGAACAAACATGAAGAAACAGGAAAGTTGGAATGCAAAGAATAATTACTGATGTTCGGCATTCACTTATGATGAACAGAATGTAAAAGAAATGATGCCAGATAGTAACAAATCCAAGATAAGTTTATTATGAATATGGCACCTGTAAGATGGTAAAAAAACTGTGTTACAGAAAGACAACCATGTATGACATGTCGCTTTAACTGATGAAAACCTACAAAAGTATAAAATAACCCTGTTGTAAAATGAAGTATGTACATTTTTGAATTGCAGCATTATTCATGGTAAATGAACAAAAAATGTGTTTCCAAAAAAATAAGCCAGGCACTCAAAGTTAGCTTCAGTTAGTTTTTTCTTTTTGTCTTTTTTCCTCTGAACACAAAAAAACAAAATAAAAATGTACCATAGTTTTTTCTTTTTAATATTTTAATTTGTTTGTACTTAGAATTTATAACACTGTTAACACTGATACTTAGAGAATCCCCTTTCTCCCATATTCTTCTACTTGGCACCAAGTTCCTCATAAAAGAATCTGTATAATTGTACAAGAAATAGTTAAAAACACAGACACAGTCTTCACAGGTAATGAAGTGATTTCTCATATTGTAATTTTAAACACTATTTATCTGACAGCAGCTGAGATTAGTTTAAGATTAAATCACCAGCAATCATTTTGACACAACACAGATACATTGAAACAGCTCGCCCGGCTGTTCTGTTAGTAACATATGGGTGTATTTCCTGGTCCACAGTGTCTGTTTTTGGAGCTGCCCCCAAGCCCTGTCCTGACCGCTTCTGCTCTACGTACAAAATGCTAAAATCTAGGATCCTGTTAACCTGCAGCGGTGACGCCAAACTCTCCTGCAACCGTTCCAACAGCGAGTCCCGTTATTGTCATTTTTAAAAACATTAACATCATGACCTGGGTTTGAGTAACAACACGTCTTCACAGAAACCACAGACAAAAGTTTCCTGATGTCGGGGGGAAGCCTGATTCAGGTAAAAAGACAAAGGCCCCCCCTTCCCTTTGCTGGACAGACTAAAAAACACTAAACATTGACAAAGCCGCTGGACCGAACAAAATCAAGTAAACCAAACAATCAACTTAGTAAACATGCATTTCCAAAACACCTATAAAAATAGATTTTATAGTGCGAAATATTTTTTTCATCTCTTTAGAAATCTTTAAAATTGTTTATTGTCCTGAAATACTACCGTCATCTCTTTTTTTTTTTCCTTTGAGTTGCAGGGTCCTTGAAGTCAACAGGTTTGGTGGAAACCAATGAAATACACCCAATGCACAAGAGAAGCACAAGGGACTCTGGGAATGTTTCACATCTGAGGCTTTTAAGGTTCCAGTCTGCTAAATGCTACTTCAGTTTTTTTTTTATTCCTCATCACCTTTGAGCTGGAAACTGCAATCCCAGAATTCCTCAGTGGCAAAAAAATGGCTCCTTAAACCTTTGAGCTAGTTTAGAGTCTTTTATCTCTGAGAAGAGAGAGAGGTCTGTAGACTACACGACAGCAAAGCAATAGCAGAAACAGAAAAAAGTAATACATACAAAAAGGAAGCAGCAAAATAGGTGACACTACATTGGAAGGCCACCACACAAAATCCACTAACCTCCACTGGTTCACTAAGACTGCAAGGGGGCTGGAAGGAGAACCAATGTTTCCCTGTCCGAGCCCGGACTAGCACAGAGAGGACAAAGGACAAAACAGCTACATTAGCTTAGTATATACTGCATATAGTAACACACACTTAAGTTGCTATGGAGACTGACAGCCAATGACACTTACACATTGTACAAGTTTACGGTTATCACGCTGTGTAATAGATGACTTGATGGACGGCTGCCAAAGGATGAAGTGACAGTTTTCTTCCGTTTTATTACTTTAGGTTTTTTTTTTTTTTTTTTTTTTTTTTTTTACATCAAATCACAGTGTTTTAACACCATACTGTGATAGTAAAGTTATTTTTGGCAACAATGGGTAAAAATTAGGAATGGATTTTCAAAAAAAAATTTTTTTGATTGAAAATGCATGTCCTTATTACAATCTCCATTTGATATGTGATTTCCAGAGAGAGTTAAGGGGTATAGGGATGAAGGGGAACTGATTTCGGAAAGGACACCAGGCTTTAAGCTAAAGAGGGAGTGTAAACAATTAACCCAAAAATTATATTAAAAAATCTCCAAAACAATGAAAAAAGCTTTGATCAAAGCCTGTTGGAGTTTAACATTCATCTTCAAGTTTATGATGCAAAATAAGTCTCAGTTGAACTGAGAGATAAAAAAGAATTCAACAAACAAACAAACAAAAAAAACTAACAAACTTCTGTATCCCTTTCCAAACTCAATCTGATCGAGTTAAAATACTCTCCCATGCTCATGGGTAAGTGATGAACATAAAAAAAAACTAAAACAAAAAAAAGTCTGTTGAAGGTTTGACTTTTCTGTGGAAAAGCCCTGAAGCCGCCGTTTGTCTGGAGTTCCGGAACAGTACCTACATCAGCCAGCTGAATGAGGGTAACTCAATGATAGCACCATGAATCTGCAAACAGAAGATGGAACTGGAAAAATCTCACACTGACCTGTTCCATGTCCTGGGATTTTATAGTAACATTCTATTCACAGGTCAATACCCGGCTAAAATTGCTTTTTTTAAATGCATGATTTGCAAGTTAAGTTGAGCTATAAAAAAACGAAGAAAAAGCATTATTTCTAAAATACTATTCCCCCTTTAGAAAGAACCGTAAAACCCTTTGAACTACATCAAACAGGGTAACATCCTTTTGTCAGCATCAATCTCAATTACATCAAGATACCTTTAGAAACATGAACAGTTTCCTTTCTTCTCGATTTTCTTTTTCTAATACCTTTAAGACATCCTAATGAGGATGTTACATACTCTGGACAAATATCTCACCACAGAGAAAACATACGCTACAGTGCTATGAATTTCCGGTGGCTCAAAAGGAACTCTTTACGATAGAGGTGAGTCTTTTTAGTCTGTTTAGAGAAAACGGTCATCAAGAACTTGTGTAAAGAGTCAAGAAAGAAGAAAGTCGAAGAGATAGAAAGACACAGAAAGATAAACCATTCATTTCAGTTACACAAGCTCAATTGCTCAAATTTCAAAGTGCTAGAACATCTCACTTTTGACCAACTTTGATACACAGTCTTTTGCCTCAGAAGAGTCTTTTTAACACAGTTAAACACAGTAATATGGTCTCAATGTTTTGCTTCAATCCTCCTTGCGCTCCAGAGTCTGTGTGTTGTGGATGCCATTGCTGTAGACGGGAAACGGAAGCGTGGAGAAAAGTCCCTCTGCTGTGGTAAAGACATTAGCAGCTGGCATCTGCGTGAGGCCAGCTCCGCTGACTGCACCCCCGAAGGGGGTGGACATGTTGAGCCGGTGCACATGATGGTACAGCATCTCCATGGGCGTCTTAGGGTCTATGCCAAAGCCGGGCCCATCCACAAAGTTCACAGCAGTGTGGGCATTAGGCAGGAGGTTGCCCTGCATGGCCAAGCTGACGTCTGCCGGGGCATATCGGATAGTTCCAGTGGTGTAGACTCGCGGGGAAGCATTGCTAGTGGCAGCAAGTGTGCCTGTGACTCTGTGCACCAATGGAAGTACCATGTTCCCCGCTTGTAACCTCTGCAGGGCTTCCAGGTCACTGGTGTAGAGCAGGGATCCAGAGGAGGTGGGTGTACCCTGCTGCTTGTCCCGTGGTGAGGCCGAGAGAGGTGGGGAGAGTGGATCAGCGGTGGTGGAACTGGAAGGAGGAACCAAGCTGCCCGGAGTTGCGCTGGACACAGAGGTGGGGGCACTATTATTGTTACTGCTGCTACTGTTGCCATTGTAGTTGGGCTTTCTGCTGCCTCCTCCACCCTCGGCACCAGGTGGAGTGAGGACAGAGTCCGGGATGGACACCTGGAGGCCGGCAGGTGGGGGAGAAGGGAAGGTGTCGTGGGGTTTTGTCATACTGTAGGGAGACTCATTGCGGGAGATCTCTCGGTTGGGTGGGTAGTTCCAGATGCTGCTGTCGTTGTCAAAGTTTATAGGTTCTGACATCTCAGTCTTGATCTTCAGCACAGATGAATTGGTTGGGGAGGCTGGAAGCAGGAGGGGAGGCTGGTCTCCAAGGGTGGGGTCCAGGCTGCCAGGGCTGGGGTTAGCAGCCGCTGAGGGAGACAGACGGAGACGTTGCCGACTACCATCCCATTTCTGCTTTTTTCTCCTCTTCTTTCTCTTCTGGTGTTTACTCATTGCTGGCCCGCTTAGCTCTCCTCCACTGTTGCAGTTTTTTACAATATCTTCCACATCATCCTCTTCTTCTTCTGAGGAGGAGCAAGAGGAGGGCGAGTCCTGTAGTTCCTCCACCTCACCGTCACCATAGTGCTCCACCTTTATGTGTAAACCACCCAGGCGGCCCTCCTTGTGGTCAGTTTCACAGTCAGAAGGTTCCAGACTATCATCACTGTCCTGACTTTCTGGATTGCTGGAACTGTCTCCTTCCTCCTGTCGTCTCATCTCTTGCTCTGGTGGCTGACCCGTCTGTTTCTTACTGTCTGACTCTGGATCTTCACTGTTCTCGGAAGACTGATTGCCCTTCCCATCTGACTTGGAGTTTTCATTGTCTTCTGGGAGAAAGAAAATGTTTTAGAGGACAGGTTTCCATATACGTCAGTTTATTAGACAAAGTAAGGTTTCTTGCACAAGAAACAGAGTTCACTAAACATTTTCAGGGGTTTTATGTGAAGGGTATTCATTTAAAGTTTGGAAGTGCTCCAGTTGGATATATATTATGCTTCTTAAGTACAGGACACAATTACACTAAGGACATAAATTGCTCTTTGATGTTCTGTTTTTGGCAACAGCATTAGCCACCGGTGACTTATGTGACGTTATTTGTCATTAATAATTAGTTTTGTCATGGTCAACTCAAATTCTGTTTAGAACAAGTGACTTTGATAGATCAAGGTGAGATCAAACAATGTATCAGAAATCATTAATTAAAATTCTTTTTTTTAAAGCGCATGAATTAAGAAGTTGGGGGAAAACTGAACTGTGAGGCATACATCTCACAGGGATTTGGAATTTCTGGCCTTAGGAAAAACATATCTGCATTGGAAGAGAAGCGCGGAGAGAGAAAAAGAGATAAAGAGACAGAAAGACAGAAGGAGAAGGCGGAGTGTAGAGATTGGTAGGGAGTGTGAGAGGAGAAGAGGTCTTGGTTTGGTCCAGCTGCAGCTGGCACAGTCTGTAACCTTTGTGATGAAGGCTGGCAAAAGGCTCGGCAGGAAGAGATGCCCAGGGGCCAATATGTTGGCACTTTCCCCAGACTGTCAACCGGCCCTTGTTCACTCACAGCCTCCACCATCTCTGGAATCTCACTTCATCTTCTTTTGGAATGTATAATTAATATCTCCAACTGGCTGTGGAGTTTTAATTGACTATTTACCCCAGTTTTAGGGACATATCGAAAGCACCACATTTCCTTGTCCTACATAATTTCCAGTAATTATTGAAATGAAGATATTTTACACAGCAAGAGCCCTCAGATGAGACATTTGCATTTGGTTAAAAGAAAATTTTCAAGTGTGTTCTGTGTTACTTTACTGTACAACTAGTTTGTAAAGAATCTACGATGTAGAATCTAATGTTACCAGAAATGGTTCCATGAATAGATAACAATCTCAGTGCAAGAACCGCTTTAAGTCTTCTGCTCAAGGGACAGCTTGTGGGGATCAAACCAACTTCCTTCCACTTATTATGTAAGGTTCTGTGGCATACTACATTGAAATGGGACAAGGAGTGTTACTGTACCAGAGTTCTCCTTGGAGTCGGATTCAGAATCAGATGTTTCTGAGGACTCTGATGCTTTCTCTGGCAGGTTAGGCAGCTGTGCGATATCCATGGGTGTGTCTTTGTACTCTGGATTACTGCCCATTAGAAAAGAAATCACATAAAAATACACGTTTAGAAGAAATCATTCACAGCCGTGTGAAACATCCTTCACTCTCTTTAGAACGTTCCAGATATCCTGATTGATTCACTGAGGCCCAGACCACAGAGCATTCTAATGATCTCTAAGCCCGAACAGACCCAAAAGCAGTAAGAAATCACACTGCAGTTTGAGAAGTTCAGTGTGTTTGCCCTTCGTCATCTTACAAAAGAACAGACTATTACTAACTTTCTCAAGAAGGAAAACACTTTCATGTTGTTACAGTGCTGAACAGAACAAATCAAAATCTAAAGATGTGGCATTTTCATCAAAGAAGACGACTCGTATACCTGAGTACATAGTTGACCCAGATTATGTTTTTCTCGTTGGCATTCTTGGCGTTGATTGCAATAGTGGCACTGGACTGGATCCAGATATAACCTCCATTTTTCTGAATCCAGCGGTAATACTTTGTCACACACTGACCTTTATTCATCACTATGGAAAAGAAAGAGGATAGTATACCAGAAAGGAATGAAGGTGGAAGAGAAAAAAAGAAGAGGAAAAAGGAGATATAGTGAACAATGTGATATATAAAAATTTTACATACAGTCAGGTTTAACTACAAAAACAGCAAATAATATTAATGATAATATTTTCCTTCCGTGTGACTAGGTAAAGCAAAAACCTATCCATTATTTAATTTGAAAGATATTATATTACCATCTTGAACACTATTAATCTTAAAGGCCCAGCAGAGGGCGCTGTGACTGTTTGCTAAAGGCTCTGTAATTGTGTCCTTGTCTAAGACTATTCATGTGAAGACATGATAATTTTGGGTAAATTAAGCACTAAATGGCGATCTCAAATAATATGAATTTGCATTAATCATTGTTCTGCAAAACAGAAACAGTCTGAATCCAAGCATGATAGTAAATTCAGATTCTGGGTTTAATTACAGCTACAAATAGCCCTTTCCATAAAAAGAGTCCATTGAGAAGGATGATTTATATAAGAATAAGTCTAGTAATTAAAATCATTACAGACTAATAGCATTGTTTAAGAAGCTGTCCCAAAGGCTCCAATAATTGACTTTAGTTCACCGACTGCTTTCTGTACCAATAAATGTAAAACTAAGCTCTAACTCCAGAAAATTGAGACAAAAAGCCAAGAGTTGTTTATCTGACTTTTTCACTGTGGCCAGTGGGCATACCCTTGACTCACCTTCACTCTCTTCAACAAAGTTTACATGCTGCCAAGAGTCTTTGGTTCAGTATAGATGGAATGTAAGAAAAGTGCTGGACAAAAACATATTTCACATCTGAAATGACAGAACTGAAGACAACAGAAGGAACTGCTAATGGAAACTAATCAATAAAAAAAACTTCATTAACTACGAAAGTTAACATCTTCTTTTGAAATGCTTTAAATTCTTATAGTGGCAGACAGATAAATAGATATCCTGCACCATTTTCCTTATACACAGCTAAGTTGCAAATACTTTGGTCATTCAAAATGTAGAGCTATTTGTTTTTTGCAAAAAAGTACATTAAATTGAAACCGAATCACAGTATTGTACAAAGTATATTAAATCTTGTCATACATACAGAGCAGTCTTCCCCTCCATCTGTGAACATGCGAGTCCGAACGGTCCCTTTAAACCCTCATTAGGGTTTACAAGTTCTAGGACATTTTTCTCTCTGCCTTTCAACCTGATGAGCTGATCTCATCTGCATTGCATCTGATGTGCTGGCCCCACGTCTGTACAGGTGAGGTTTATTTTTTAACCCCCTTTCAGTTACGATGCCATTAAATCAATCAGGGCCTGCTTGAGTTATTGATTTAGTGGTAATGAAGCCACCTCTTTCTCTCTCTCTCTCACTCTTTCTGTATCCTTCTTTTTATTTTCCGGTGCAGGAGTCGTTGGCTGCTTTCGGAGGCTTTAAAAGGAATACGGCCTCTTTAATCTGCCTGCCTTCTCCTGGAGCCTCGGGCAAGCCCGCAGGATGGTCTCTCCCTCTCTCTCCCTCTCTATTTCCGTTCTTTCTCATTCTATCTCTCTTGCTCACAGTCTCTGCGCCAGGGCCTCTGTCCTTCAGTTCTGTTAAATCACTTGGATCCCTTCCATAATAGCAGCTACCTTTCAGATACCCTTTACCCAGCGTGGCCTCACTTCCAGCAGGAGGGGTGGAGGGTGTCACTGTCATATAAAAGTAAGTAATTTACACCCGTGAAATTGCTTTATGGAAAAGTCCTTGCAGTCCACTGGGATATTATTGTAAAGACAAGCCTTTTATGAATGAGAGAGCAGACACACAGATCTGCGGCACCCGGGCAGGGTTTGGCCGGACAAGTGAATTGGAGGTTTTTAACTTGTATTCTTTGGATCTAATGGGGAAACTTCACCAGCGGAGGAAGTAAATGCCCTGGCTATTTAGAGAAGCGGTGAGAAGTGAAATTACACCTGCGATCATTGTTTTCAAAGCATCATCACAGTTTCAAGGCATTTTGAAAAAACTGCAAGTAGGGATGCAATCATTTGCTGGTGTTTTTATGTTGTAAAATCCAGATAAAACCAGTTTCTAGCTGGCCAATGCTGTCTGTTTATGGGCACGTGCTAATCCAAACTTCTTGAGATAGTTGTAAAACTAGTTAAAGCTGGTTGGCAAAACTGGTGCAACCTAAAAACGAAGTAAAATAACACGCAAATGTATCACTGCTGACATAAATGCAGCATATCCATGAGGACAGACTAACAGAAACATCTATTTTATATTTACTCTGAATCCATTATAGAAGAAATTTGAAGAAATATTGTCAATGGTACATGCAATGGGTGTTAGAGCAGGTGTATTTTTCCACAGCTGTGGAGTCTATCTTCAAGCACAATAAGGAGTGAAGGGAGTTTTTCATTAAAGTCAGTTTGAACTCCTCTTCAGAGACCGGCTCTTGTAGTCTGCCTTCAGGCACAGAGCTTCAGTCTCCTGGGGTTTCTCCACACTTCTGTGAGCCATCGTTTCCCACCTCTGTCTCTCTCTCTCACTCTCTTTCTCAGCTGGTAAAAGCACATACACACACACACACACACCCGCGGAGCATTTATGCGGTGAGTATTATGCGTAGTCGTGTAACACAGCGTCTTTTATTAATTTAAGCCGTGTTGGTCCTGTTCGGAAGCTGACACAGGTGAGGTCAGAGCTGTCACAATGCATTTCTGCCCATATAAAACACCTGCTTTCAAATTCTTCATGAGCACCAACGGTCGGCTTTCAAATTTTCCTTCGATAAACCAGAGCTTTTTGATTTTCACAGTTACAAAGCTCAAATTAAAGCATTACACAAATAGATGAGAATGACAGTTCATGTTTTAGTATGTCCAAAAAGAAGTTAAAGGAAGAGGCCACAAGAGACTGTACAGTATAGCGATTTTATTCTAACCAATGCCTTATTTTTTATTAAAAAAAGACAACAACAGCTATATGAATTAAATGAACATTATGATCAATAAACAATTGTTCTACCTATCAGCATTTTTCAACCATGCACTTTAAAGGCCACAAACTACCCATTTTATAAAGGACCATAAAGAACCCTTTAAACAACCCTAGGTCAAAGTGCTCAATTTAAACAGATCGGCTTTAAATGCTTTATCTGGCCCTTGAAAACTTGAGCAGTGGCCTATGAACTCTGCAGTATGCATCTGTAATATATCATACTTCACAACTCATAAATAATACTACATGCACTCAAGCCAAAGGAACATCTTCTCCAGGCACAAGTCACTGCATCTGCAGCAGAGAGATTTGACCAGACTGACATCATCCCTCTTATCCCAGGCTCTAACCAATCTGGTGGCCCTGTGTGATCTGATATCAGTGTCTGATGAGCAATCAGCGGGAGATCGGTGTGACTGCTCCTTAGTCACGCACGTCATGTTCATGCAGACACCTGAAGATCTGGCTTTGATAGAAGCCAAGACGACACTCGCGTCATTATAATGCATTTAGCACTGCTAGGATTTCTTAGTAACTAACTAAACGTATCAAGTAGTAGTGTGACAGAAGCAATAATTAGCAATAATTTAACATTTTCTTAAACTATGTTCTCATTTGAAGGAATTTACTGAATCAATTTAACCCATTTATAATTTTTGTTTTTGTTTTATTAGTTATAGGTGTACTATCTTGTGTGAATTGGTGAGATAATACAGTTTTTAATCATCCATGCACAAGATAAAATAGCTCTTATTGTGCAAAAATTATCAATAATCTCTAATGGTTATTTATTTGCATCGACATCGAGGGCAATTACATGTATAACAAAAAGACTAGACAAAACTATCAAAATATTGTTTTCCTAAAAAAAAAATAAAAATAAATAAATAAAAATAAATTGGCTGGTTATTCAGCATAATCAGTGTATGATTGTGCATGTACACTGCCTCATGAATAGCTTCATTGTCATTAGCTACTTTTTGTAAGTATCCCACATTTTAGTTTAACAGTTTTGAAAAAAGCATCGCTTAGCCTTTTTTTTAAAGTTTAAGTTCTTTGAATTATGATTAAAGCAACATTTTCAAACACTGTTTCAACCAGCTAACCACATTTTATCAGATCGAGCGTGAATGTGCAAAGTAAAATGCAGGAACAGAACCCCTATCAGCTCTCTACTGTAGCGACACAGCCAGCCATTTGCAGTGCGGCTAGATTTATGTTGATTGCCGCCATGCTAATGCATAATAGATGGTTAGAAAGCCAAGGGTAGCTGGGGATGTGCAGTCCTCTCTTTGTATCTCTCTCCCTCTCCTTTCACACCGTCTCTTTCTCTCTCTCTGCTATCAATGCAATCCAGGGCTTCGGTCCCCTCTCCTCTGCCTCCGCTGGGTTTCAAATCAAGGTCTAATGGACCCAATCTGGTGGCTTTTTAAGGCAAAGGGACAGTGCAATACAGTGGTAATTGCGCTCTAATTCAGTTGAACTCCCAATATCTAATCAGACAGCTCCAAATTCCCTCACCAGCCCCAAGGACACCCACCCTCCTCTGCAAACACCTAATAAAACGAGGGATTTATCCTCCTCCTCCTCCTCTTCCTGTGCCTCAACCCTCACTACTTAAATAATGGCAACCTGCCTGCAGTAGAGCAGCGCACACATTTACTGTGTGAAACGCTACGCTGCTCTCAATGACGTTTTAAATTTCTGCCATCGTGGTGGAGGGGAGCGGGAAAGGTGTGCTGCCAAAACACACTTAACAGATGATTTAGGATATTCAAAAAGCATGAACGTTCCCCCAGACGGTCAGCGGCCCTCCAGCCGAGCGCGATGAAAGCAGAGCGTGCAAAAGGTTGAGGAACCTTCAAAGGGCTCTGCAGAGACTGATCGGCCCAGATGAATACTACATGACAAAAATGCGCTCGAAATGTGGCACCTGTACATTGAGAGGAGCAACTTAACCTGAAAAGTGGAGTGAAATGTGTAAGACTGTCAAACGACCTGAGATTCTGTGCCTCCTGAGCGATACAAGGCTTGTTTGGAAGACACACGCTCGCCTAACCGTCTGGCAGAGGGAAGCGGTTCTTCATGGACAGTTATGAGAAGAAGCACTAGCATGGATAATCTTGCCTGTCACACTGCTGTCCCATTACGCTGAAGTGCTGCAGCGAACACATTACACCAGCTTTGGCACGTAACACAGTGTGCTCTCAGGATGTCATTGACCAATGATCAATGAGTCCCGCTAAAGCATGTAAGGACACTGAATCTTGCTCTTTAAGAACCATCCTCTAGTTTTTGGCACTGTTGGGTTGCTGCACAGATTGATTGGATGGATTTCGGAGCAGATACTCACGGTCTAAATGGCTTTGCCGAATGCCTTCCACGTCCTCTGCATGAATGAAGTGATAACATCTCTTTCCTACGATGTCGACAGGTGTCAGGTCCATGTAGTCGCTTATTCTAGAAGAGGATTATTTCAGCATAAAAATCAAAATTGACACCATTTCCCCCCTTCAAACTATTTTTAAACAATTTTTGCAGTTCAGTTCAGTGTTTCATCTGTTTTTTTGCATTGAAAATCGTATGGATAAAGGGTTGCAGTTGGCATTTCATGATGACTTTGATGTTATAATGTAATATCATTAGCAACAGCTGAGAAAATTACTTCAATTGTATTATTAAATTGCTGTTCTGATCTGTTCTGACACTAAAATAAATTGGTGTAGGATTTACTTTAAAAAATGTTCATTTAGAAATTGCTGGTAAATTTGACAAATAATTAAACAGAAACAGCAAGTAACACATTGAAGTTTGAAGTAGAAAAACCGAAATAGTAGTTCCTTGTAAAACATACTCCAATTATCTTTTTTTATTTTATTTACAAAATACGTATAAAATCAGTTTTGATATTGTAATGGTCATATCAATAAGGAAAACTGAGCAGCCCACCAAAAAGAAACCAATCAGATCTTACTGTGGGATATTAGCTCTTTCCAGTGAATGACATTAAAATAGGACAAAGACCTGATTGGTTTCTAGTCAACCTCACTGATAAGGAGATTCTGATTTCCCAGCCCTTCTGTAAGCTAAATATATATTGCACCAGATTTCGTTCATTAAAAAGGTTTCCATCTGTGATGGCAAGCTGTCAGCCTGTTTTCATTATAGACGTAATATTTTCTGACCTACTGTAGCTCTACCAACTGCTTGCTGAATCTAAAAGCAATTATCACAGAAGTATTGAAAATTTGATCAAAACAGGTGGTTAAAACCATATGAGATGCCTTTAAGTTGGGCAAATACTGTTAACGGTGCATTTCGAGACATTAGTCGACTCTAACCTCTCTACACGGATCAGAGAACATGGCCAGTATATATAAAAAAGGCCAAGCGATTTCTATCCCTCATATGTTAAGTGCAGGGGAGTGGTCAAAATTTTAGCAGACACTGGGATGACTTCAATCCCAGAGATATAAATAAAACCAATATGATATTTCCTTTCAAGCCAGGCCAAATAAAGATGTTCTCATTTTATGGGGCAGCAGTGGAACCACAGATGTTTTGTAAGTGCAAAAGAGGGTTTTTTCTTGGCCGGCTTTTCAAACGAGCGATGGATGTTGAAACAAGGTCATTCTGGGATTGCGTTTAAGCAGAACTCATCACTATCAGCTCCATAATGAACTGCACATGAACATTACTGTGTGGCTGATTGTCCTCTCTTGCAAAACATATTTTCACCCGCTGATCCTTCAGTTCTACAATAATGTCACATTTGAACTCTTAAGCAGCTGAAATTGAAATTCTTTTTCACCGTTTATCATTCTTTTGGGCAGATAAAACATCTCTTACATCAAACTGCTCACAACACTAGACTTTTATTAAATAGTGCATATAAGCTTTGCAAAATAAGATTGTGCAAATACAAGTGTGAAATTGTTGCCCTCTTAGAGATTAACATTAGGCATTAATCATTACCCATATTTATATAATAATATATAATATAAAGAGTGTTACCTGTTTTCACAGTAGACGATGTTGAGATCCATGTTGACCCGTGTAACAAACATCTGGCAGTCGATCCGAACCTCATTTATGGTTGGCGGAGGAAGTGCGTGTGCCACCACAACCATTCCCATGATTTGATTGGGTACTGAACGACTGTGTGTTAATGCCATTCTTATCCGCAGCCTGCCGGTAATGTGGATAACCTTGAAGAGGACACAAAACGGAAAATGGAAAACCGGTCAGATGCAATTGTCTTCTGAATTACATTCACATCCTTTAGTAAAGTATCCAACCATAGTATAAATATAACAGAAAATAAACCAGATGAAGTCATGTAAGATGACTACTGAGCTCTTTGATAATCCATTATGTACTTTGCATACTAGTGTACACTTGACCAAGATCCAAACCAGGATTCTCAGCTTCTTGTACCCATTATGTACATGCTCATGAAATATTAAAAACACAAAAAGCACCATTTCCAGCTGAAATAATCGAGAGATAACACAAGCAGAGGAACTAATTACTTTTTCACTGGCTTTAAAGTTTGTAATGCTTTAAAGTCTTTTGTAGCCCATTTTGCCCAGAGGATGCATTGACTAGATCGGCAACAATGTTCTTTTTTGGATTCATCCATTTTAATCACCCAGGGAAACCTGGAGGGGATTGTTTTTGTAGTGTTTTAAACTTCTGACACTATCCTTTCATTGGTTCACCTCAGAGATCGGCGAGATGCTATTAGCATCATTCATATAGACAGTCGCGGCCCCGAAGTCACCGAGTGCTCAGGCCGATGGAGCTCTTTGATGCTTTGTACGTTTCCGCTGAGGGACAAGCAAATCCAAACCCCAGGAACGATGGACTGCCACAGTCACTAAAAAAGAGTGACTCTCCTGGTGTAGAGTTGAGAGTTTGATTGAATTTTCACAGAATTCAAAAGCCATCTCAAATCAGTGGCCAATTAAAGGTGACTAGAAAGTTCAATGATGTCACATTCAGTCAGGAAATCAAATTTTTTAAGCAGAGTTTACTTTGGGCTTAAATTTTAACAATCAAAATGCTTGATATTTTCTTTCTCTAAGCTTACCTTGAATTAGTAGTTGAGTAGCTGATTTTTTTATTTAGATTTTAGGTTAAAATTGATATGAACATATAGGTTAAAGTGTCTATTTTAGATCACCATTTTTACTACTATTTGTGACCCTGGTCCATGAAACCAGTCTTGAGTCACTCAAGTATATTTGTAGCAATAGCCAACAATACATTGTATGGGTCAAAATGATAGATTTTTTCTTTTATTCCAAAAATCATTAAAATATTAAATCAAGATACTTTGTAAATTCCCAAACATATATATATCAAAACATATTTTTTGATTAGTAATATGCATTGTTAAGGACTTCATATGGACAACTTTAAAAATGATTTCTCAGTATTTCGATTTTTTTTGCAGCCTTAGATTCCAGATTTTCAAATAGGTGCCTTTTTGCCACATATTTTCCGATTCTAATAAACCATACATCAATGGACAGATTATTTATTCAGCTTTCAGATGAAGTATTAATCTTAATTTCACAGAATAGACCCTTATGACTGGTTTTGTGGACCAGGGTCACATTTTACTCCTAGCTGTTGCATAAGCTACTTAAATAATAAGTCTTTAATTTTTCAAAGCAAAACCATCTAATATAATCTCTCAATTAAAATCAAGCCATTAAAACACCTTTCTGAATAGGTATTCTTGGAGAAATGAGACTGAGAGGGGGCAAAATGTGTGTTTCTGGTCTTTGATCAGTGTGTTATCGCGACACGAGCGTGCATCTGACAGAAACACCGGCAGTCACAAACACACTTGATGCAGCTGTTGCCAAGCTTCAGTAAGACATCACACCATGCCGCGATCAGAAGGTGATGTCCAATTATGGCCAATATTAAACCCATACACGAATTCTCACAAACAGAGCGGCACACAAGAGAGTGGAAGCCCAAAACTCGCAAAACACACATCTCCTTCACAATACACATCCATCTCTACATACGTACAACACTGGGTCTTTCAATAAATAAACATTGAGCCACATTAAAAGAATACAAAATGGAAATGATTCCACTGAAGCCCAAAGCAAGGGGCATCAAAAAGTTAGTTGGAAAATACAACTTTTGAAGTAATTGCCACAAAGAGAAACTCGCCGGTGAATTGCTGCAGGAGTGCTCTTGGCAAGAACATCATAAGCTCTGGCAAAACATTAAATATGCTCAGGCTGCTAAATGCAAACTGACATGGCAAGGGTTCACCGTGGCCGCAGCGAGAGGCAGCCGCATAGCATATCTCAATTTAATACAAGCCAACATAACAAAGGGATCAATTTTTATAATTCATGGTTCAGCACACAATGTTCTCTCTCTCTCCACCCCCCTCCCATCACTGCGTCGGTGAATATAGAATAGGTATACATAAGAAATAAGATTCATCTGTTCCTAAGGATTCTCTGGAGTGCTTTTGAAATGCGATACGGCACAAGTAATGATAGAGAGCTTTTACATGAGTGCATTAACTGAGCTGGGGCAGAGACAGAAAAGAAAAGACTGGTTTAAGCTGAAGAAGAATTCACTTTGATTTGACCTCCAGAGTGAAGAGGAGATATAAACAGCCATGATGTGTGCCGCGCTTCGCTTCCCGCCGCCTCGCACCTATCACCTAATGCAGGCGCATCGTATGCAAAATTGATACTTTTGTATTATGTAACAACACAAATATTGAGTTAATTTGGAGTAAATGCAATAAGAAGTGTCCTTGTCTGGCCGGTAATGTATGCGAATGTGCATGCGTGAATATTTATGCTATGGGTTAGTGCGCTCCCCGACTTCACGCTTATTTGCATCAAATCTGTGTCCAGATGGATGCAGCAGGGGGTTTGGATCGTTCACTCAAAGACACATCCAAACAATCATCCACTTCTCTGTTTACAATTCCATAGATACTAAATGTACAGCATTCTGTGATCTGTCGTATCAGTGGTATTGTCTATGATTGCAAAAAGCGCATAGTACACAAATATAAATTGTGACAGAATACATTACTGTTCAAAGTTTGGGGTTTGTAATGTTTTTGGAATATCAAGTCACTAATGTTCACCAAAGCAGCATTTAATACAGTAAAATAATACGGTAAAAACAGTACTTTTGTGAAATGTTATTACCATTTAAAATAGCTATTTGTATATGTTTTAAATTTTAATTAATTCTTGTGATGCAAAGCTGTATCGTCAGCATCATTACTCCAGTCTTCAGTGTCACATGATCTCTCAGAAATCATTCTAATATGCTGATTTGTTGCTCAGGAATAATTTCTTATCATTATCAATGTTGAAAACAGTTCTGCTTCATGTTTTTGTGAAATCTGTGATGCATTATTTTCCAGGATTTTTTGATGACTACAAAAGAAAAGCATTTATTTGAAATAATAAAAATTATAAATGTTTTTATTTTAACTTTTGTTCAACTGAAAGGTATAGTTCACCCGAAAATGAAAATTCTGTCATTAATTACTCACCCTCATGTCTCTCCAAACCCATAAGATCTTTGTTTATCTTTGGAACACAAGTTAAGATATTTTTGATAGTATCTGAGAGCTCTCTGACCCTCCATAGAAAGCAAGGATACTATTATGATCAACGCACAGAAACGTAGCAAGGACATCGGTAAAATAGTCTGTGTGACATCAGGTGTTCAATCGTAATTTCAAAAAGCTAAGTATGAATACTTTTTGTGTGCAAAGAAAACAATAAGTAGACAGCACATGCACATGCATTATGTTGATTATGTTCTGGGGTACTCTCCAAAATGGCAGAAGATGGTAACTCTGGGATAAGAATTGTTGAATAAATTATGTTATTATTGTTTTCTTTGCACATAAGAAATAATTTTGTAGCTTCATAAAATTACAGTTGAACCTCTGATGTCACATGGACTATTTTACCGATGTCATTGCTACGTTTCTGTGCCTTGATCATGGTAATATCCTTGCTGTCTATGGGAGGGTCAGAGATTTTATCAAAAATATCTTAATTTGTAGTGCGAAGATAAATGAAGGTCTTACGGGGTTGGAACGACATGAGGCTTAGGAGTAATTAATGACGGAATTTTCATTTTTGGGTGAACTAACCCTTTAAAGTATTGTTGAAAATAAAATACAATTTCAGTGTACTTAAAATTAAAGTTTAAAAAATTTATCATTTACTAAAACTCACATAAACTTTTTAAAACAATGTGCATGATTAAAAAGAACTTGAAAAGTAGATTTTGCAATGGGACGAAGCAAGAAAATTCTTCTGTTAATCATTTAAGCGTGCACAGCTATTGCTCGATTCAGATTATTTTAAAACACCAAATATTGTCCAATTATTCGGTCTGGCTGGGACACATATATAATTCTGTCATTAACTATGATACAAGACTGAAGTGAGTTTTCATTTCTTTTAGAACATGCCAACAGTCTTACCTTGTATCCAGAGGACTTGATGTGGACGCCTCTCTTGGTGAGTGTGGATTTCATTCGGATGAAGAAGGAACGTTCTAGAGTGTTATCCGGTGACAGGAGACTAGGGCTGTTCGACTCCACTGCAGAAACAAGCAAACAAGCATCCCATTACAACAACTCACAGAGACAGCAAGATATCAGACTGCTTTAGTGAGTATGATGTGTAATATCTTCTCATTGAGTTTCTATCATCTCTTCGTAGACAGTTAATGAAACAGCACAACCTGATAAGGGGGAAGGCGCTAATCAAACTTTGACAATGTTTTAATTGTATTTACTAATAGCATGAAGCGGAGCCTCGGCAAACATGATAATTGCTTTAAACTCTACATTGCAAATGAATAAACCTCACCAGCATGGTGTTAGATGTATTTGTCTCCATAGGAAATGGGAAAATTAAGCAGAGCGTAATTTAACAAACTTGGTTTAGTAAAAACAATACTCACTTTTGCTTCAGAAAAAATTGTAATCTAATAACAATATATCATTTTCGATGACAGTGAACAAACTAATGTATTTTTATACTATAATACATCTCTTACCAGATGAGAATAAAATAAATAAATAAATAAAAGATTTCAAGCCTTGATCTTAACACAAGGACACCTGATGAACAAAGAAGCTTCTGCTAATTTGCTGTAACACGCTTGATTAGAGACAAATTAACTGCACATTTGAACTTGTCTTGACGCTCAACATGTTACAAACAGCCACCAGAGGAGGTTTAGTGCAAGAACAGGACAGTATGAGAGCCAAAACTGCTAACAAAACATTTGTCCATCTAAATGCTGATGTAGCATCTCTTTATTAGGGATCAAATTGTTGTTTGTGATGGAAATTATGCTATTATTAAAATCATAATTTGTGACATTTTTTACACAATAAATAATGACACTCATATATTTATTTGACTGCAATCAGAGTAGTTAATTTTACTAATACAATTACATTTTCAAAGTTTAAGACTGAAAGTCTGGGTCTTGGACATGAGTAAAATCTATATATAATACATTTAAAAAGTGATCAAAATAAAAAAGGCACAAAAAAAAAAAAATCTAGGAAAATTAAGTGACCATTATATAACAACAAGAAAAAAGTTAGATTCAAATCAACACCTGGGACATAAAAGTATAGAATAGACACCATCATAATTGTGGGTTTGGACTGCTGTATTTCCCTGTTTCTCTCTCTCTTGCCCTTTTTTTCTCCTCCCTCTTTCTTTCGTTCGGAGAACATGAATTAAATGTCATTTAAAATCTAACTAGTCCTTTATCACTCTGGGGAAAAGGCAGAGCCATGTTATATTTAGTCATTTCATTTCTTCTGATTAAATATGAATTACTATGAAATTTTTCTCATCATCTAACACACAGGAATATGCCAACAGTTTTTTAATACACTATATAAGCACAAACTTCAGCTCTAAGAGTTTAATTCGCCTCTCTAATCCAATCACATCAACCTTATTTCTCTTATCAGAGATTCTCATTTTGAATTAAATGAGCTCATTAGTTTTAATCAAAGGCAGAGAGATCAAAACTTGCACTTAAATGCTTTAGATCAGAGCTGTCATTCAAGCGTAGAGTTCTATTTGACTAAAACACAAGATCAGAGGCTGTTGCAACTCGCAGTTTTCATTAAGAATGAGACGGGGTTTAAGATACGCCGTCCTTTTTTGACATGTGCGGTGCTCGGAGGGAGAGAGGTCATTTAACACATGCCCTCCTTGCTTTGCTGTTAATGACAGGAAGATGAATTCTACAGTAAAACCTTTGCGCTCCTGCCTGAACAATACACTGAATTTCCCTCATGCTACTGAACAATAAAAAAGAATGGGAATCCTGCCTGATTTGCTTTTCCTGGAGATGAATAAACTAGTCGATAATAAGTCGATAACACAGTCAAACGTATATATGTTACTAGAGTAGTAGATTACAGCAGTATCCATATAAATTATACAACTCAACTCACATTCCCATGAATGAGATGACAGTTAAATATGTCACAAAACATATTACCATTAGAATCAATGAACCTCAACATTTCAAACTGATTTCTGTTTAAAAATAACCCAGTGAACATGCATTGCTTACATGTCTATGATTGAGCGGATCATTTGAAAAGCATTATGTTTTATGTTAAACAGCTGATCAACTTTATAAGGGAGAAACAATAGACAAATATCTACTCAATGTTGTTTTAATATTATTTTATATAAGAAAAAAAAGACAATGATCCTAAAATGTAAATCTGCCACATAAATGTACACAACAAATACAAATTTCAGTGTCTGATACATTGTCTTGCAGTGTAAAATGTTGCATTAAAAAGTCTGTGAATACAGCGTGTGCAAAGAAGATTTGTGTCAAAACCCCTGTTGTTCTGCACATATATGAGCTTCCAGCACTTCAATGTTTGCAGTCCAGCAGAAAGCCCAGCGGCGGGCAGATCTGCTAAATCATCAATATCAGCCAATCCATGAGATTAAGGGAATCTGCTGCGTGTCGAGAGAGTCTTATATGTTTGACTTAAACCAACATCTCCACAATGCACCTGTGTTCCAGCAGCAGCAGCACAACACTCCACATGCTTCAACTTTTGTTTTTGTGCTGTGTATATCAACTCAACTGAGACAATAACACAGAAAACCATTCAAATCTAGAAAATTCCTCAGACATCTTCCTCGTGGAAGGGAGTAGTTTTGTGGAGTTGAAAAATAAAACCATCTATGATGCTTTAAAATCGGCTCCTCATATAAAACTGACAATATCAGACATGACTTTTTAAAAGGAAAATATTATTTATGTGGGACGGAGGTGAATTTATGATCTGAAAGGCCTTGGGATTAATTTTCTTGATGAAACCTTTGAGAATGAATGTGTCTGGGAGTAAATGATGAGATTTTAAAAGTATTACACTCCTCGCCGAGAGTGTTGACCATCAATAACCAGCTGGCAGGTCTGGAGGTCCTCGTCCTCACGGTACACAGCCTACATGTACACTACACGCTCAGCGAATGACTTATAGGCTTGTAGGAAAGCTTGAGGACTCCGGCTAATATTCCTCAATTTACATTTATATAAATATTAGTACCAATCCAGGACGTCAGGTGTTTACTGTACAAATAAATCAGGATTAAGCATGCGGGCTGCTGGTCTCTCAGGCTTTACCACCATTTCAAGAATGTGAGGAACAGGGTCGTCCTGGTCCGAGTCTGACAGATGAAGGCTTTGCTCTGTATGGTAGTAATAATGTATAATTCAAACAGATTGCTCCATATTGAGATGTGGCTGGTGGTTTTTAATGTTTTTACATTTGGACATTGCTATTACGTCATACTTGTCAAAAATGAGGCGGATCTTTCTGCCTACGTCATGCATGACCTTTCTAAAATGCATATTTCACACTAGACATTATGCATCAAACTGAGCTGGACCAAGGCGGGCATTTGTGGTTAAAAATAATATAATTTTTCAATAGTTTTCTGAAATTGACTTATTGTGGTGGTAAAGAAGACCCTTATTTGTTGGCTGGGGTTGTGTGGATTACTTTGAAGCTGCTTAAATATGGACCATCATGGATTTTGGACGATTGAAAATGGCCTATGGTGAACACCATACACTTGGACTAGTTTTCCTCTGGTACCTTCATTTCTCTATGGCTGAAGAAAGAAAGATATATACATCTTGGACTGGGAGTCAGAAAAAGAAACAGGAAATTTCATTTTTGGCTGAACTATTCCAAGTCCTAATGATAATCTAACAGATGTTTAAGTGCAAAGTGATGCTTCAAATCGGTTGGTAAATAATTTCGAGTTTCTGTGATGCACTGCTTCGAGACAGCACTCACAATGCATTATACACAAGCCACTGTTACAGACACTTAAATCTGTGATCAATATTTAATCCTACAATAATGAAAGAGGATTCCCCGGCAAGAAGAGCTCGGACGCGGGTCTGAGATGTCACCACGCTGAACTGGGAAACAAATGACACTTACGCTAAAGTAAACGCATGCAATCTCTGCAGAAAACAATGAAATATGTTTGGGGAAAAACAGCCTGAAGAATCCAGACCAGATTGGATTTGAAATCCAATCTTGAGGAAAAATCATGCAAAAAATTAATAAATGAAGAACGAAAACAATTATATGCACACACACAAAAAAACACAACCACAAAACAGAGGCCATATGTGCTCTACAACAGGAAAAGGAAACGCATAAGGAAGCATACAGACGCAGAACTGCCCTCATGATAAATGGGGTGCAGTAAAACTTTACATTGTACTATTTGTCTTTTGAATAATCCATGCCAGAGATGGTCCCAGACTTCACTGAATAAGAGCTTGTTTCTTCTCTCTTTCGTCCGCAAATAAACTTCAAATACACTGTGAGTTCCTACAGTAAGTCAGGTGTGAAGGTTTGTCAGCACTCGCATTGCCTTGTCTGTTTTCTGATTGCTTTATGAGGAATCAAATGCATGTTGGGACACTACAGCTGTATATCGCCACTGCAGTTTCTCTTTAGAGGCAGATTAAAAACCAGAAGCTCCAGACGTGGATCACTGGATCATGAAAAGCACCTGTGACAACAATAAAAACAGCCTCTTCTCAAGCTGTGCTAAGCAGTTCTGTTTTTGATGTTTTACATGGCTCGATATGGATGGCTGCAGATTAAAACTAGATTTCTTAGTTGTGCTTGTTTGAAGGCTCAGGTGGTAAAAAGAGCTCATCCCCAAGTCTCTGTGATATTCTGCTCTCCAGATATGGCTCGGGTCTTTGAGTCTATGCAATTGTTTGTCAGTTTTATTGGATGAAAATTTCAAGTCCACTGCATAAACATTGCTGGACTAGTTATGTTAAATAACTGTAACATTTTCACATCACTATCCCTAAATATGGCTTTAGAAAGCACCACGAATAAACCTTTTTCATTTTAAGGGCCCTATCATACACCCGGCACAACGCAAGTGTTTTTGCTAGTTTCAGCCTCGATGCAGTTCTCATTTTCCCATCCTGCGCCACATTGTTTAAATAGCAAATGCATTTGTGCCCATTTGTACACCCATGGGTGTGCTGTCTTAAAATGAGGCGTGTTTAGGCACACTGTTGGCATGTTGCTATTTTGAGGAACTGGAAATGGCGCAATATATTTTTTTTGGTTATTTAAAGAGCCCGTTAGTAGAAAATGGGCATCTTGGTCGGGTCCACAACATGCGTTCACTTTGCTTATTACACACAAACATGCCAAATATTAAAAATGAAAGGATTACAGTGTAAAAGAGGAGACACATTCAGTCTGTGTGCTTTCAAATTCCACCGTTTAAATAGTGAATCCACCATGGCACGAGCACAACTCGCTCTTAAAGGGGATGGGAGATGAGACTCTGATTGGATTATTGCATTAATTTATTCATTACATTTATATAGCAGTTTTCTAGGTACTCAAAGCGCTTTACATAGACAGGGGGTATCTCCTCATCCACCACCAGTGTGCAGCATCCACCTGGATGATGCGACGGCAGCCATAGTGCGCCAGAACGCCCACCACACACCAGCTTACTGGTGGAGAGGAGACAGAGTGATGAAGCCAATCAGCGGATATGGGGATTGTTAGGAGGCCATGATGGTCAGAGGCCAATGGGCAAATTTAGCCAGGATGCCGAGGTCACACCTCTACTCTTTTCGAAAGACATCCTGGGATTTTTAATGACCACAGAGAGTCAGGACCTCGGTTTAACGTCTCATCCGAAGGACGGTGCTTGTTGACAGTATAGTGTCCCCATCACTACACTGGGGTGCTAGGACCCACACAGACCACAGGGTGAGCACCCCCTGCTGGCCTCACTAGCACCTCTTTCAGCAGCAACCTAGTTTTCTCAGGAGGTCTCCCATCCAGGTACTGACCAGGCTCAGCCCTGCTTAGCTTCAGTGGGAAACCGGTCTTGGGCTCCAGGGTGATATGGCTGCTGGTAGCATGTTATGCCCCAAAACACACCCATTACTCATTAAGAGAATAGGAATAACCCTTTTAGACCACACAACAGGAGCGCAGAACGTTTTTCCTGTATTTATACTAGCAAAAGTGGATTCGCAAAAGTTAATTGGAAACTGGATTATTGTTGTACTCTAAAACTAAAATGAAAATTATGACTAATTTAAAAACACGCTTTGAATTGACAAACAAAAAGATCTTGTCTATATTTAAACAATTAATATTCATAAATCCTCAATTCCTAAATGACAAACTAAAAATGAAACAAGATGAAAGAAATGTGCCTGGGAAATAACCTAGCATAAGCATTTTTAAACAAATAAGCAAAATTTAAATAAGCAAATTTTTTTTGCTTATTTTATGGGAAAAAATAAATAGAAAACACTGCATTACAATAACCTTGAAATAAAATTAATTCAAATTATATTAATGCATTTCAGTTATCCTCTATTTGATCTGAGCCCCTGAAAGAGAAAAGCAAGAAACAAGCTGTAGAGAGGTGAAGACCAGTGCGTCTGGACTCCTGGAAGACGAGAGGAAAGGTCATGGAGTGAAAGATCGTCTCAACAATGAACACGGGCCATTCCAGCGGGCACATATGGAAGGAGTTTGGGAGAAGATCGTTGAGGTCACAGGAACATCGCAAAAAAATGCATGGGGGAAATAACCAGAATACAAATGAATGGACTGGTCATGGAGCAACATCATCTAGTAAACTAACCAACAGATTGAGTAGATTTGGCAGAACTGCCATTAGAATGATACAAGGAGAAGTGGTCTGTTTAAACAGAAGGAAATGAAGCTCCTGCCAGATGTCCCGGAACTCATTAGCAGCTAAAGGTGCAGGTGTCAGTGGCCTATGGCTCTGTGAATCCCATCAGCCTGACCCCTGAGCTCTACACACTAAGAAGGCAAGTACACAGTCGTCAAGAGGGAGCAGACAGTCTGACAGCTACACGTCACCTGACCGACTCTCTCAGAGTTACACCCAATCAGATCAGGTGCTTTCGCTAAGATAGTCAAAGAGAAACTGATTGCAGGAAGTCTTGAAGTGTTAAAGAACAAACTAAAAATAAGCGGATTTTTACCTTTTCTGAAGAAAACTTACATCCACAGTTCCACGCTTTTGTTTGTGTTTGCTATGCAGTTACTATGGGGTTCTCAGTGCTTTTAGCATGTTGCTATAGTTTTAGCACATTGCTATGGTGTTCTGAGTGTTTAGTATGTTGCTATGGCGTTGCTATGATGTTCTGAGTGTTTTAGCACATTGCTATTGTGTTCTGATTCTTTTAGGCTGCGTCTGAAAGCCTAGGCAGCTGACTTGCTGCCTCACTGCCTTATGAGGCAATGATTTTGCAGGCAGCATTTTAGCATGAAGACACCTGAAGGCTTTTGAGGCAGCGTAACAGTTTAATGATGTACAACAGTTTTGATGATAACTAAAAAAATATAAAAATTTTATAATACTGATTTCTTACTAGAAATAAGATCAAAATTGCAAAACGTTAGTAAGAAACATACATTTACAAACAAACTGACAACCAAACACAACTTTCAGACACCATCTTTATTTTTTTTTTATCTCAACCATCATGGAATGGAACGCACAGGATTGTAGGATAGGTAGCATTTAAGAGCTTTCGGACGCAGCCTTTTAGTTTGTTGTCATGGCGTTGCTATGGTGTTCTGAGTGTTTGTGGAACATTTCTTTTGTGTTCTGAGAGTTTTAGTATGTTGCTATGGTGTTCTGAGTGTTTTAGTATGCTGTTATGGTGTTGCTATGGTGTTCTGAGTGTTTTAGTATGTTGTTATGGTGTTGCTATGGTGTTCTGAGAGTTTCAGTATGTTAGTATGGTGTTGCAATGGTGTTCTGAGTGTTTGTGGAACATTTCTATGGTGTTCTGAGAGTTTTAGTATGTTGCTATGGTGTTCCTATGGTGTTCTGTGTGTTTTAGTATTTTGTTATGGTGTTGCTATGGTGTTCTGCGTGTTATGGTGTTGCTATGGTGTTCTGAGTGTTTTTAATATGTTGTTATGGTGTTGCTTTGGTGTTCAGAGTGTTCATGAATCATGGCACATTGCTATGGTGTTCTGAGTGTTTGTGGAACATTTCTATGGTGTTCTGAGTGTTTTAGTATGTTGTTATTGTGTTAATATGGTGTTCTGAGTGTTTTAGTATGTTGTTATGGTGTTACTATGGTGTTCTGAGTGTTTTAGTATGTTGTTATGGTGTTACTATGGTGTTCTGAGTGTTTTAGTATGTTGTTATGGTGTTGCTATGGTGTTACGAGTGTTTCAGTATGTTGTTATGGTGTTGCTATGGTGTTCTGAGTGTTTTAGTATGTTGTTAATATGGTGTTCTGAGTGTTTTAGTATGTTGTTATGGTGTTGCTATGGTGTTCTGAGTGTTTGTAAATGTTTTAGTATGTTGTTATGGTGTTGCTATGGTGTTCTGAGTGTTTGTAAATGTTTTAGTATGTTTTTATGGTGTTCTGAGTGTTTCAGTATGTTGTTATGGTGTTGCTGTGGTGTTCTGAGTGTTTTAGTATGTTGTTATGGTGTTACTATGGTGTTCTGAGTGTTTTAGTATGTTGTTATTGTGTTGCTATGGTGTTCTGAGTGTTTTAGTATGTTGTTATGGTGTTCTGAGTGTTTCAGTATGTTGTTATGGTGTTGCTGTGGTGTTCTGAGTGTTTTAGTATGTTGTTATGGTGTTCTGAGTGTTTCAGTATGTTGTTATGGTGTTGCTGTGGTGTTCTGAGTGTTTTAGTATGTTGTTATTGTGTTGCTGTGGTGTTCTGAGTGTTTCAGTATGTTGTTATTGTGTTGCTGTGGTGTTCTGAGTGTTTCAGTATGTTGTTATGGTGTTGTTATGGTGTTCTGAGTGTTTCAGTATGTTGTTATTGTGTTGCTGTGGTGTTCTGAGTGTTTTAGTATGTTGATATGGTGTTCTGAGTGTTTCAGTATGTTGTTATGGTGTTGCTGTGGTGTTCTGAGTGTTTTAGTATGTTGTTATGGTGTTACTATGGTGTTCTGAGTGTTTTAGTATGTTGTTATTGTGTTGCTATGGTGTTCTGAGTGTTTTAGTATGTTGTTATGGTGTTCTGAGTGTTTCAGTATGTTGTTATGGTGTTGCTGTGTTGTTCTGAGTGTTTTAGTATGTTGTTATGGTGTTCTGAGTGTTTCAGTATGTTGTTATGGTGTTGCTGTGGTGTTCTGAGTGTTTTAGTATGTTGTTATTGTGTTGCTGTGGTGTTCTGAGTGTTTCAGTATGTTGTTATTGTGTTGCTGTGGTGTTCTGAGTGTTTCAGTATGTTGTTATGGTGTTCTGAGTGTTTCAGTATGTTGTTATTGTGTTGCTGTGGTGTTCTGAGTGTTTTAGTATGTTGATATGGTGTTCTGAGGGTTTCAGTATGTTGTTATGGTGTTTCTGTGGTGTTCTGAGTGTTTTAGTATGTTGTTATTGTGTTGCTGTGGTGTTCTGAGTGTTTCAGTATGTTGTTATTGTGTTGCTGTGGTGTTCTGAGTGTTTCAGTATGTTGTTATGGTGTTGTTATGGTGTTCTGAGTGTTTCAGTATGTTGTTATTGTGTTGCTGTGGTGTTCTGAGTGTTTTAGTATGTTGATATGGTGTTCTGAGTGTTTCAGTATGTTGTTATGGTGTTGCTGTGGTGTTCTGAGTGTTTCAGTATGTTGTTATGGTGTTACTATGGTGTTCTGAGTGTTTTAGTATGTTGTTATTGTGTTGCTATGGTGTTCTGAGTGTTTTAGTATGTTGTTATGGTCAGAGGTGGAAAGAGTACAAAAATATTCTACTCAAGTAAAACTACCATTACATTAATGAAATTTTACTTAAGTACAAGTAAAAGTACCAGTCTAAAAATCTACTCAAGTAAAAGTAAAAAGTAGCTCATTTAAACTTTACTCAGAGTAAAAATTACTTAGTTACATTTTAACAGTGGGAGGGAGTCAAAAATGGGACAGGCCAAGAGTGTCAAACTCAGTTCCTGGAGGGCCACAGTCCTGCACAGTTTAGATATAACCCTAATTAAACACACCTGATCCAGCTAATCTAATCATTTAGGTTTATTTGAAAACTACATGATATGTGTGCTGGAGCAGGTTTAGAACTAAACTCTGCAGGGCTATGGCCCTCCAGGAACTGATTTTGACACCCCTGGGATAGGTCTATTAATCTCAAACTAGTTGTTTTTAATTAAAGTAATCAGAATAATAAAACATTTGGGCTTTTACCAGGCAAATCAGTATCAACAAACTCATCTTTTAATGCAGAGGAAATGCAGAAGATTCATTGGAAGTGGCATTTAGATGTATTACACTGTTTAGTGCAGGACAAGAATGCATTTAACCTGCAGTTACAAATGCATGAATAATGTTTTGATATACAAGACATAAAATGTTGAATACTCATTTGAAATGATAAGAAATTAATTATTTAAAAAAATCAAAAGATACTTTAAATGTGAAATTAAAATGGCCAGTATGTGTCAGCAAGTCACTGTTAATAAGTGAGTCATTGCGATTGAACTGAATCATTTAAACGGTTGATTCATTCAGGAACGAAACACTGTCACGTTGCTCAGAGACGCAAAGCTGTGCTTTGGTGGCTGTGTTTGGAATTATTTTCTGTTGTAGAAATAGAGCTAAAAAGGCAATATGGTGTCTAAAACGCAAGTCTCTTAATTAACTTGTTTACTGAACTGTTATATATATGTATGTATATATTCATGATGATTTTTGGAGGAAACGATGGCATTCTTTGTGTGATTTTGATTTAATATATGAAATTATATAAATATGTGAATTTTCTGCCCCTATACCTTCAATTTTGTGATCATTCTAAATGCATTTTAGGAGACTGAATCACACAGTGAAAGAACGCACTATAAATGCGCGCGCACATTAAAACAAAAATAGCACACTCCTCACCACGGTCTTTTTAGCTAATTTGTGCAAAACCTCTAGCTAAAATGTCAAAGCTTCATTTTAACCACCAATGCAACGATGCAATTATTTATCTTACCTCTACATTCTTGCGAAGGGTTGATGTCTTGTCGAGATTTTATAAGCTGCTAGTTTGGTCTTCCTAGGCAAGTACAGCTTACACTGCGTAATAGAGCATACATATGGCCAGGGGTTCACTTCATTTCCTTCGAGTTCAACTTCAGAATATGACGGGGTTTCGTTTTCAGCGGTGTCTGCACCACTAACGCCTGTTTTGTCCGTCTGCATCTTTCTTGTGATTTTAGCGCCAGTTTGCCCTCCTGCCCATTATGCCGTAGTTTCCAGGGAGCGATTTATTTTTTTTATTTTTATTTTTTTTACTCAGTAATTAATGTGTTTTAAAATGTAGCGAAGTACAATACTTCAAACAAAATATACTTAAGTAAAAGTAAAATTACAGATTAAAAAAATTACTTTAAAAAGTATTAGTACACAAAAAAGCTACTCAATTACAGTAACGCGAGTAAATGTAATTCGTTACTTTCCACCTCTGGTTATGGTGTTCTGAGTGTTTCAGTATGTTGTTATGGTGTTGCTGTGGTGTTCTGAGTGTTTTAGTATGTTGTTATGGTGTTCTGAGTGTTTCAGTATGTTGTTATGGTGTTGCTGTGGTGTTCTGAGTGTTTCAGTATGTTGTTATTGTGTTGCTGTGGTGTTCTGAGTGTTTCAGTATGTTGTTATGGTGTTGCTATGGTGTTACGAGTGTTTCAGTATGTTGTTATTGTGCTGCTATGGTGTTCTGAGTGTTTTAGTATGTTGTTATGGTGTTGTTATGGTGTTCTGAGTGTTTCAGTATGTTGTTATTGTGTTGCTGTGGTGTTCTGAGTGTTTCAGTATGTTGTTATTGTGTTTCTGTGGTGTTCTGAGTGTTTCAGTATGTTGTTATGGTGTTGCTGTGGTGTTCTGAGTGTTTCAGTATGTTGTTATGGTGTTGTTATGGTGTTCTGAGTGTTTCAGTATGTTGTTATTGTGTTGCTGTGGTGTTCTGAGTGTTTTAGTATGTTGATATGGTGTTCTGAGTGTTTCAGTATGTTGTTATGGTGTTGCTGTGGTTTTCTGAGTGTTTTAGTATGTTGTTATGGTGTTGTTATGGTGTTGCTATGGTGTTCAGAGTTTTTATGGCACATTGCTATAGAGTGATTTCTTCAAATCTGTTCTGAAGTACTTAGGGTTAGTGGCTTGTTCAAATTCAAATTATGTGGTTTATTACAGTTCACAAAACAATGTTTGTAAGAAGGTATGACAATATGACAAGACTAAATTCGAGGCATACATTTAGACATTTTTTAACCACTGAGTAGGACATGATATGAGTAAGGTATGTGCTGTGCATTTATATTTATGTGATGTGCTTCAATGCAAAACATTTTTTTTTCAATTATGAATCTGGAGCTGTGGCTGAAACAAACTGTTTTCTGTGACACTGTAGTGGACAGTTCAAACGAAAGCTATAAAAGGTTTGATGTTTGCAGACGCTGAAGGACCACTGCCTTAAATTTCAAGTTCTATCGATTCGACACAGTTGTGCTCTCGTCTGAAGTCATCCGAGAGTCGTATTCTTCAGCCGTCTTTTTTCCCTGCTATACATCAATAACAGATTTACTCACAAACAGCGTTAAAAATTGATGTACGTAGCTTGAAAGACTGAAAATATAAGCTATTTGTTTGTTTAAAAACACATAAGAGAAGAGATGCTAATACATATGCACACACAAACAAACAAATGTTTCGCCGGAGACCCGTATGGTCTGTAAACATCTTTCTGGAGTTGAATCCTCAGCAGACCTTCAGGATATACCTCTATAGCCACCGTGGCGTAGATATGTGTGTAATATCCCTGTTTCCATAGCAACCCCATTTTGACATTCACTATAATATGTAGCTGACATCCATTCATACAATGCAACAATATTTCTCTGCTAAAGTGGCAAAGCAACAGCAAAACACAAGACCTGAACCTTTTAAACCTACACCACGGCCATATAAATGTACGAAATATATAAAATAGAGTTTATGTGGGATATGACATGTAGGAGTGAAAGGTATGACCAAAACATCATATATTTCACATTATCTTAACAGTATATATATAGTATATATAGTATATATATATTTTTTACATGTATTTTAAATGCAGCCCATTACTCTGTGTTTCTGTGTGTATGTATATAATGTTGTATTTTTTATTCATAATTAATGCTTTTTAGATTTTATACAAAATAATTTAATATTTTTGATAATCGAAAAATAATAATTAATAATTACAAACGTAAAGCACTTAATCTAATATTATTATTATTTTAAAATATGGTACTTTATGAACTTGGTTTTATGTAAATGAATGTTTTATTTATAATGAATGTTTATGTTTTAAATAATATTTTCACATTCTTTACAAATGAAAAGTACTTTATTATAATTTTTATTTATTTAATCTATTAAACTTGTTAAACTTGACAATGATGCAAAACAGCTTCATATATAACAATTTGAGTTAAAGCAACTTAAAACTAAAATATTATATTATTTTATTAAAATATTATAAATATAACATAATAAATAGCTAATATATGGTATATTTGGAACGGTAGAGCAGAATCCCTACTGATTTCCACACCACCCAATCCTACAACACTGTCAAAATAAAGAATCTACTTAAACAAGATGCCAAAATATGCAATTCAAGACTAAGCTAATGCAACATGCAACGGAACAACTTTTCTGCGAAAGCAGTAAATATCTTGTCAGGACAGGCCCTGTGTGTCAAGCACGCAGAGGTTTAATTGCAGCCTTGATGAAGTTGTGCATTTACCAGTCAATGACGACATGACACCGCAGATAACCATAAACACAGGATATCAATTAGCTGCTGTTAACACTGTTTTAATTATTCCTTCATCTGAAAAAGTCAAGCAATAATCAAATTTGGGCTTGTAAATGAATTTCAAAGTGCTGTAATTGAAGCACTCTTTTCCCCTCAAATGAACGTACACATGTAGGCGTAGTTGTTCGTTTTAAAGAGCAAATCAAAAATGGATGTAGGGTTGTGTTTACCTGTGGTAATGGATTGCATGAATTTTCACCACCACAAATGAAGAGAGAACACAACAACTTTAGGATTATTCTATTAACCGAAAAGTGCAATGTGAATTTAAAACACTTTCAAATGGGGTCACATAATGCATTTATTTTTATTCATTTATTTTTCCCACGTTGAGGGCCACTTATAATGTTAGTAAAGTTTTTGCACCACAAATGCATAGTAATTAGTTTTTTCTTAACCACCTGTCTGACCTTAAATAAAGAACTAGTTAATTTTCTTTGGTGCCATGTCTTTTAGAAACATTCCTTTACATGTGAAATAAGCAACAGAGACTGGAGTTTTTCTGTTAGGCATTTCATTTTTTGAAGCTGCATCACTGGCAAGTTAATAAAAACTACTCTACATTTAGTTTTAAATAAATTTGAAATATGCATCTGACTGAAATGATTAAGGACCTTGTTAAAGGGACAGTTCAGTCAAAAAAGAAAACTTACATTAGTTATTAACCCTCATGACTTACATTCTTTTGTGAAACACATATTTTGAAGAATGTTTCACTTTTTTGTCCATACGATGGAAGTCATCAAGGTCCAAAACAAAACGTTTTTTATTTTATTTTATTTTTTTTACAAGAAAGTAAGTCATACAGGTTTGGACCAACATTAAGTAACTGTCCCTTCAAAAATCACATTTTGATGATGCTTATTGTGCATTACTATGCAATATACTATAAAGAAGCATTAGCTAAATAATTTACATTTATGTTGCTTGTAAATATTGTAAGCAACATATATACACATGTCAGCAGCAGCTATGCCAATCACACAAACCTTGACCTTCTATGTGTGACAAATGAATATTGAAACACAAGCTGCCAAATATTACACTGTATGAAGTAAAAAATGTTTCCACAGAGTCCAGTGACATTACAGTATGATTTTATGATTACAGCTGAAGGGAAGATGAATTCTGTGTTTGCAGACAGTATTATTGACACCAAACAACCAGCTACTATAAAAAGCAAAGATAAAAAAAGAAGAAATAAGATTAAAAATGAGTATCAAATGCAAACATCTCTCAATATTTAAAGCTATATGTATATAAAAGTGGGTGTTTTTAAAATACATACATTCATTAGTGTGCATTAACTTGTCATCAATTTAGTGCTTCTTTCAAGGTGCATTGTGGGATTTTACCACCTGAAGATGATTATATTGTCCATTCTGTGTTCGTCACCACATGTTTTTGGATCTTCTCATTGCAGGACAGAAGAAGTGGTCAGATAACCTCTGCCCTCTGCTACAGCTTCATCCACTGGGTCTCGGCAGGGAAGGCTGGGATACTGCACTCATCTATTATTAATATGGTAATGAGGGTGAACCGGTGACAAGCCGGGCAGTTTTTATCAGTCTTGGGGTTGGATTGGTCCCTGTGTTCTGAAAGAAATCTGCTCACCCACCTCGGGAGCGCAGTCAACACCAGAGAAACACAAACCGACTACAAAACCCTCGCTCTCTGTCTGCCACAGTGAACCACTGGAAGTGTGTTAATTCTCCACGCGGACGCTGCTTTTCAAATCACACGTGACAGAGCCACGGATGAAACCATGTGAGAGAGAGCGAGAAGTTGAACACGGTAAGTGTTGTCTGGAGTGAAGGGTTCTGTGGTGAACAGGTGTTGCAGTAATAATACTTGTCACAAAGACAATTTCAGTCAAAACTAATGAGTTGTGAACCCAGGGGATTGTTCACATCAGAGCAGCACATGGCAGTGTGTCCAACCTATAACGGCCTCTAAAACCAAACTGAATCCTTGCTGCTTTAATTAATAAAAAATAATTTAGACTGTCAGTTTAAAGGGGTCATCGGATTCCCATTTTACACAAGTTGATATGATTCTTTAGGGTCTTAATGAAAAGACTATAATACAGTTTGGTTAAATTTTCTCAATGGTAGTGTAAAGAACACCTTTTTTACCCTGTCAAAAACGGCTCTTTTCAGAGCAAGCCATATTGTTGCATGCCGCTTTAAATGCAATGAGCTCTGCTCTTCCGTGGGGTGATGCGCAGTTCTCTGAGAAACTTGTTTACTTTAGCCACATTTAGTCTAGTGTCAATCAAACAATCATGGGAGGGGCTTGGGTCTACACGACGTCACACAGACAAGAAGCTGAGAATGGCTTGATTTGAAAAGGGGGAAAGATTTTAGTAGATAAAAAAAAAAAAAAAAACGCTGGGTGGATTTATAGGGTGGTTATGTACACACACTGCCATCACACACTTCTGTTAAAACAGTTTATAAAAGTGCATGTCGCATCCGATGACCCCTTTAAAGCCAAAATTAACTGATTTATCTATATATAGATCAATGAGTTGGTCAATATATGAACATTTTGTATTAGCTTTCTCTTGTGTCACTTCCAAATTCTGTAGATAACATAAAAAATTTCTGGGAAATTATTGTACTGTCCAAAAGATTGGGGCAGTATGCTGTTTTCTAAAAGAAATGTATACTTTTAATTACATTTTAAAATATATTCAAATAAGAAAACTGTTCTTTTAAAATGTAATATTTTACAATATTACTGTTTTTACTGTATTTTTTGATGACATAAATGCAGACTTGGGGATAAAGGGATAAAAAAAAAATCTAACTGACCCCAAATTTTTTAACATTATTGTAATTTTGAGAAAACACTGCAGTGTTAATATTATCTGTAAATGAAAAGCCCATATTTACTGGCCACTAATAATAATGTCTTATCGAAATTTTGTTTCAAAGAATTCAAATTCACACTTCCATTCTTTCTTTATTATTGTACTATATTTGTGTTTCCAATTGAGATAAATAAACTCAGACAAACGAGAAAAGGCCCGTAACCCATCAGTGTCAGGACATACTATTAGACTCATGCACAAAATATTAATGAATGTAAAACGCTTCACTTATTGACGAGGCAGACAAAACTACAGGCGCAAAAGGTCACACAGCTACATGAGAGAAAAAAACACACAGAAGAGAAACATGAAAATGCACTTTATAAATCAAAAGCCTCTAATGGCATTCTAATTTAGGAGAGAGCCCTGACTGGAAGTTGATAGAATTTGGCATGTCATTTTAGCCCCAGCCGCATTTTTCCTTTAATCAAGTAGCACGAAATGGAGAGATGGAGGAGAGGGGAAACAAGGGAAAGAAAGAGAAGGAAAGATTGAGTGATTGAGAATGCGACGCGAGTTTGCGTGCATACGAGGAAGAGAGAGAGAGAGAGAGAGGGATTGCAGCTGGCTGCTTTACGCCTCGACGTTCAAGCATGACTGACCTATTTCATCAGGTCTGTCAAAACCTTGCACTGATACATGTTGACAACATTTAATCTTAAAAATTGAAAGAAATGAATTAATATGCAAATTCCATCAGCTTTGTAATAAAAATGTCCTTGAAAAAACAGAGAACACCACCCCAGAGGAACGGTGCGAATTATCCGGGCTCCGTTGTTCCTCAAGTTAGTCGGAGGTACACAAGTCCACCAGGAAATCAGCGTGGATCTGACTTGGAAATAATTATGATGGAGAAACAAAGCCCTGGCAGGTTGAATAAATGGAACGGCACGGAGAAAAAAAGAGGCAGGCTGCTTTGTTATTCACTTTGAATTAATAGGATTACTTTGAGATCCATATACACCTAAAATCAACACCTCGCTATCAATGCGTGCAGAACGAAAGAGGGGGGCGCCGGTCGTCCCGCATTACGAATTCAAGCAACAGTGGGACACTACAGGGAAAAACAGCGGCGTTTCCTCATTCTTCACGAGACGGAACAATTCTACAGGGATGGAATCTTACAAGACAAAGATTAGCCATCCAAAAGGAGCAGGTGGCTAGCATGAGCTCTCCTGTGGAATTAACTGAACTATGGGGCCTAATTATCTGTGGAGAGAGAACGGTGAGGAGAGAAACTTCACTGTTTGAAGGACGAATGATTAATTAAAAAGAACAGCTCACCTCCGCTCTGATCTTTGGACGAAACAGCGTGCATCTGAATAAAAGCTTAAACCTGAGAGCTGCAGATGACCAACAGACAAAGACTCTTGGGCTAAAAAAAAAAAAAGACAAACTGCTGATGCAATGTCAATTTTGTTTGTTTCTATATACAGTACATTCACTCATTCACACATACACTGTGCACTTGTTTACATTACAGAAAGCATACATGCTAGATTAATATTTAAATATAGATTAAAACAATTAAACCTGAAATTTTGTATCAAAGTTTCATTTCAACATACATTACCATATATATATATATATATATATATATATATATATATATATATATATATATATATATATATGGGAGCACTTTATTTTATTGTTCCATATACTTATTATAACAATATAATATAACTAGGTACTAACCTTGAACCTGCCCCTAAGCCATATCCTTAGCCCATGTTACCTTGTACTTTCTTGGGCAAGTAAGTATACAAATATTGTAAAAATAAAGTGTTACCATCATCTTTCCTTAAAGCAGGATTCAGACAACACCATCCTCTCCACGTGCAACAGAAACTCTCCATCCCTTCTTTCTCTCTTTCTCCACTTACCAGCGTTCCTAACAGATCAGAATGGGCTGTAAAATCATGAAAAATGTGCAGTCCTTACGGGGCACATATATGTCCACCCAGACATTCATCACTCGGCAGGTATTGTCAGTGAAAGTTTAATTGCATAAACACTCCGTTACTGTCCTGTCATATTTCTTGTCAGGCTGGATTCTCTCTCTGGGTTCACTATCGCACAAAACTATAATTGAATTGCTAGCGAATCGCACCGGTGCCAAGGGGAGTGCGGCTTTATGAATAGAATTTGTTTTCTATCAGCAAGTCTGACAAATTGTGTCACGGGGAGGCACAGGGCCGATAATTTCCCCCGTTTATTGGGCAAAGACCTGTTAGCTGCTCGCCCCTTATCTCTGCTGCGTTGTAAGGCCCAACTAAACAAACGTGTATATATATGAAATTTGCCAAAGAAAGCATTTGGCTTCTGCAGGGGTAGTGCTGGAAAAACACCACAGAAAACAGCAAATAAGAGCCTTATTCTGTTCATCCACTCATCTGAGACATGGACTCTGAGGTCAAGTGGACTGAATCATCTGTGTTCAGAGGAAAAACACTTCATATATAGAGTGACGCATGTGGTGGCAGGATCACAGCTTAACAATTAGAAAACCACTCTTGAAAATACTTTTAAATTAAATTTGTGATGCCTTGTAAAATATTATGCCTGATTTAAGAATATAGATTACTTTCTTGTAGAGCATAATAAGCCAAAATGAGACACACACATACACATGTACATGTTTTAAATGAGGACAAACCAGATTTTTGTTCTGCTATAAAGCTTATTATAATTCTTATGAAACATTGGTTTTGTTGCTTTTTTTAACAGTCAATTTCATACCTTGACTTTGGAGAGCAAATTGATTTTAATGAAAATAATCAATGAAAACCACAGTAAAAAAAAAAAAAAAAAAACGAAAAAATATACCAATATTGTGATATATTATTACAATTTTAGATAACTGTTTTCTATTTGAAAATAATTTAAAATGTAATTTATTCCTGTGATGCAAATGTGAAATTTTAACATCATTACTCCAGTCTTCAGTGTCAATATTAGACTAGTAATATGGTGAACTGCATCATCTGGAGAAATAATACTAGTTGTTGATCCTTCAGAAATCATTTTAATATGCTGATTTGCTGCTAAAGAAACATTTCTTATGATCAATTTTGATTAGATTTTTGATTTTTTTTTAAACTTTACATTTTGAGGATTCTTTGATGAATAGAAAGTTCAAAAGAACAGCATTTATTTGATATAATTATTTTCTAACATTGTCTTTACTGTCGTTTTGGATCAATTTAATGCATCCTTAGAAATATATAATATAAATAAATAAAAATGACTGACCCCAAACTTATGAACAGTTGTGTACATTTGAGCCTTTGTTTATTTATTCATTTGTTCATACTGCCATTTGTTGGTTAATTTTTTTGTCCATTCATTAAGTTATTAATCTTTTCCTTCCTTCATTCCTAAGTGAGCTTTATTTGCAAATAATTTTTCCATTTTATTCTCTAAATGTTCCCAAAAGGGAGGTTTGGTCACTTTTAGTTCACGTCTAGGGATAATTCCATATGAAAAAAACAACGACTAGTATTATTGTTTATATAGCTCAAGTATTCTCCAGATGATGCAGTCCAGCCATTTTCTGTTTCTTCACCATATTACTAATCTAATAAGTGTCAACAGCTTAAAATTTGAAGGTAAACCTATCCTTCAAAAGTAATTACAGCAAAACCCATCGTATCCTGAGCAAGAACTTTAGCCCACAAACCAAACACACAAGCTTGATGATGTACATAGTACAAACACAAAATCCATAAAACACATAAAACAAAAGATGATCTCGGGGTTCAGTCCTAACTGCCCTCTCATCCTGCAGAAGCCAAGCTCAAATTGGGCTTTTCCTGTGTGAAAGCGCCAAGCAGCTTTACAGAAAGACTTTCCCACCGCGCGACTCGCCGAGCACCCACTGCCTGGGAACAGAGGCGTAATGCTCGGCGCATACTCCTCGCGCCTGATAAAAAGCCCTTTCTGACAACCTTATCAGCCAAAAAGCTTAAATAAAACTGGCTTCTAATAGTCTGGAGACCGCTTGATCCCGCCTTTGTCTTTCAAAGCTGCGAAGCCTTCCTCCTCCAGTGATCTTGCGCTTTCCTCGTGACAGAATTCTCAATCTTTTAGGCCAGCTAAGCTGTCATTAGTTTCTTTGTTCCTCTTGCTGGATTGTTTTGCATGTTTCTGTATGGTTTGATACTGAAGGGCTCATGATGGCTGAAGCACTATAGACATTTGAAAAGCTTGATAATGCCCTTTAATAATAGCCGAGATGAGAGGCATCAGCATGTGACTCCTCAGCCCTCGCTTCCGTCACCGAGAATAAAAGACGAATACACCAGACGTAAAAGATGATGCCGTCAACTCAATTCAGTACAACTGGAGCTGATCGATTAATTACATGATATGCTAATTGATTCATTGCATATATATCAATATGTCCCAAGAAAAGCCCTTAAATGAAGATAATTAAAAGACATCGCATGATTACGACAGACAAAGTGAATAGATTAAAAAAAAGGCTTTAGAAAGCAATATGTTGTCTCTTCATCTCGTGCAAAAAGTGGCAAGTTTACAAGATAATTGTTTTTTAACATGTTAATGTGTTGAATTACAGATCGAGTTTAACCGAAACACAAAAATGCATAAGACCCATAGAAAATCAAATAAAAGGGGCACAAGTTTACAAATAACATAAAACAAAAAGGTGACTAACGAGACTAATTTGTATAAAAATAAGTATGAAAGGCACTAAAGACTAAAGATGATGTTATTTGATAATAATGACACATCTAACCTCCTTAAACATAATAAAAAATAAACAACAATAATAAAGTAAAGGAAAACAGGTATCAAAGGTCCCATATTTTTCAAACAAAACTATTTGTTGCAACAAAACATTAAACATTTTTTATTTAACTTTCATGTAGATCCAAATCTCACTTTCTTGAGATGTTCTGAAGAATGTTCAGACTGATCAAAAAGGAGTTAACTCAAAGTCTTCTAGACTGTCATTGTATGAGAAGAATTTGGACATTCTGCTATAAACAGACTCCTTTTGTGTACCCTTGAAAAAGAAAAGTCATGGATCTAGAACAACATGAGGGTGAGTAAATGATGACAAGACGTTCATTTTTAAGTTTATATATACCTTTTAATGAGTTTTTAGGCAAATTGTTGGCACAGCAAAGGACAAATAAAGAATAACAAACTTCCTCTGAGCTTTTCCTGCACATAAAGACCGGCCAGGATTGATGGGCATTTTTAAATCAAGTTATGTTCTAGCAAGAGTCTTAATTTAAGGCTAAATTTAGGGCCTGGTATAAATGAACACATCAGATAATTAAAAACATTTGTCTTCGCAAGCAGGCCGGCCCCTTATTTATGGTGGCTAGTTCATCACGACGCCCAGCTCAGAGCTTTTGACATTGAATCTATCTGATGAAGCGATAGGCACTTTCATAATTACGGAGTAACTTATGACGATTTCCCTCAAGCACGCAAAATTAACAAGCATTATGTCTTTTACTTACAACCAGCAAGATTGTTACTGCACCAGTGCTGTAAAAGCTACAGAGCTGCCTACAAGTGCACTACACAGACATGCTGTATACTGTATATGCATGTTAAACATATGGAACATAAAATGTATGTATACGGTCTAAGCCAAGGCAAAGATGACACAGAGAGAGAGAGAGAGAGAGAGAGAGAGAGAGAGAGAGAGAGAAAAAGTTAATCTAGAGGCAAAAACCCCTATTCTATTCTATTCTATTCTATTCCATTCTATTCTATTCTATTCTATTCTATTCTATTCTATTCTATTCTATCTAAGCCCAAAACTTACATGGGATCAACTGCCCATTCAGACATTGTGGTGATCAGTAGCTGTTTTTCTAATATTGTTTCAATTTAAAAAATTATAAAAATAAACAATAAATTAATAAAATAATGTAAAAAAACACACACACACCAACAAAATCTTACATTAAATTACATTATTAAACTTTACATAACATTACATTACTTCACGTTACATTATTAAACTTCAATTGTCAGTAGATTGCATAGTGTTATTTTATTATCATTGACATACTGTCATAATTTTTGTATTATAATATTTTAAAATTCTGAATTAGATTTTATTTTTCTATTTTTACTTTAATTGGAAAGTTTTAGCAATTTTGTGCAGTGGGTGATGAATAAAAAAAAATCACATTATATTTGTCTGCACTCCAGACTCATGTGAGCAATATCACTGTGCCACAATTCTGACCGCCTACAAACCAACAGATTTGTTTACAATTACCAAATAATCAATCGTAGATGTCTTCATATTATGTCATTATCTCGACAAGAAATACAAGGCAGTGTGTTTCATACATCAGTGACTCATCCTGTGGGATTCTCATGAGTAATAAAACGGCAACAGTAGCACACATTGGACGAAGCTCAACACACCATCGCCTCCTGCTCAAAAACACTCCTCATCTGCCATCTGTGATTAGAGACCGCCACTGGAAAAATAACGCCACAAATCTCTGAATCTGCGTCCCAGTCATGCCTCGCGTAATAGATGCTACTGGAAAACAAATACACGTTTTACTCACAATAGCCACCTGCACTGCTGCAACTCTCTGCTAGTATTTACATCTGAGACGAGGAGACAACCTGAGCGTCTGATTTGGCCTGATTTGGTATATAAATAAGAAGACAAAACATCACAGCAGAACCGATGTTTGTTTTAATTAAATGCACTCCTTTGCTGACAGAAACGCAGATGGACAAAAGAATCGGATTTGCATTCTTAATCAAAACGAGGCGTGCGGCAGAATAAACAGATCTGATGCTTTGCGGGAAAACAAACTCAAGCTGTGGCCGTGCTTTAATTGTTAGAAAATGCATCTATAGTATAGCTGAACTCCAGAAACTCATCCTTCCTCTCTGGGTTGATAATGTAGCAGGCCAATCTGTGTATCTGCAGACGTCTGGTTCGGAAAGCTGTTCTGTTTGGATGGAGGCCAGACGGGATGTTCTGGCTGGCCAGTATTAAACGTGTCAGCATAGGATCTCAGTGCTCCTGTGGCTCTTAACATTTGTTAGCTCTAGACAGATCAGTCATGAGCAACTTCAGTTAAACCCTAGGAGCTTCACTGCTGTTTACCGTCTACATAGGCAGCATTTACTTGAGGAAATGCAACTGATTTGAAAAGCTATTCATGGGAAGCAACTCAAATCTCCAACAAAGTCTGACAACAGAGCAACATATTTCATGAACTATCAAGAACTAAAAAACAAACAGCATTTATTCGATTTATTTGGTAATATATTAAAAGTCTTTACTGCCAGTTTAGTTAATTTCAATGCATCCTTGCGGAATAAAAGTATTAATTTCTACAAAAAAATTCTACCTCAACCCTTTGAACATTATGGTGTACATCAATTGTTCATGATAAATAATAAATAATGCTATCATACTGAAACCTATTGTAAAGTATTGTAAGTTGGTAATAAAGTATAGTACCAACAATTTATTTTAATTTACATTTAAATTCAATTTAAAACACATACACATGCTTTTATATTGTGATATGAATATAACTTTTTTAATAACATTTGACGATGAATCAAACCAGACCGAAAAATGTATTAAGTATAATTTAAATCCACATGTTTGTCACGTGATTACAAATGATATTAGGCTGTCTGTTCTAGTGTAGCACACACACACACACACACACACACACACACACACACACACACACACACACACACACACACACACACACACACACACACACACAAACACACACACCCCTATTGCCTCTCAGAAGGGTGAAGTATTGGGGCTCAGAAAGTGAGATGAATTGAAGAAATGTCAGATGGGTTCAAACGTGACCCCATTGGCTAGGTCAGCCTGAATAAAATCAATATGTTTGAGCCGCAGACCTCAGGAACTTCAGATTTCAATTAAAACTCCTCCAATAGTTTTGGTCATGTGATCACTGCTGACCCCATTGATATCTAATTTTCCCAGAACCCAGGTGTTTGTGTGACTACGTGGACTACATGTTAACAGGTCTGGCATCATTTGTTTGCAAATGCTACTTGGTTTGATATTGCAATGCAATGACATATTTATATAAACTTATGTTTCCAAATACTTTCTGTAAGAAGAAAAAAAAGTACTAAAGATACTAAAACACACAGAAAATGTAAACAACATGAGTATCTAAAACTGTGTGTGAAACTGATGAAAATCATGGTATCTGACAGGTTTGTTAGGCTAACGTGTGCCGTCCGTGAGCTCTAATCCAATTATTTGTATTCTGAGCCAGCACTAACTGCTTGTGTGACCCAAACTCTTCTCAAGGACACTTCTCTATATGTGCCAAACACCTCCGATGGAGCGGGATTCACCTGGGAGGACCCTGGGTAATGCAGACCACAGAATCCCCTAATGACCCACACAGTGGACAGCAGCCGTTGAGGTCAGCGACCTCGGCTAGATGCCTCTGGTGTCCTTAGAGCTCTGTGGCTGAATGAAACTCAACACAGTGAAAAATAATCATTATACTGACACTAAACTATGGTACTACAAGGCTACAAATATATATTAAAACTACAGGATACTGCAAAAAAAAAAATACAAAAAATATATATATTTATATATACACACACACACACACACACACACACACACACACACACACACACACACACACACACACACACACACGTTATACTTAACTATGGTATTACACATAATGCTAAGGAGAATATAATAATATATGTATCTTAATAAGATACAGCTAAATATGTTTTGACGATAAATACTACTACTACTACTACTAATAATAATGATAAAAAGTGAAAAAATAATCATTGCAGTGAAACAACATATTAAACATGTGGCTTAATAGAACTAGATTTTTTTTTTACATGCAGAATATAAATATATATATATATATATATATATATATATATATATATATATATATATATGTACATATATATACACATATATATATATATATATATACACATATATATATATATGTATATATATACATATATATATATACATATATATACATATATATATATATATACATATATATACATATACATATATATACATATATATACATATACATATATATACATATACATATATATATATATATATATATATATATATATATATATATATATATATATATATATATATAAGCTTTGCATTTTGATGTCATTTTGGAACATGTGCAAAGTGACCATAATGAGCTTTCACATACAATCCATTAACAATGTATTGTAAATGATCACAATTAAGTACAACTGGCAGAAGTGACAAAAAAGTGAAACACATGATCTGACATCTCACTCCAGCCTCTTACAGTTCATTTCAGAACACAAGCCTTATCTGATTGTTTCACTGAGAATCTGTGCATGTGTGTTTGTGTACAGTAGAGTGTGTGTGTGTGCACGTGAATGCATATGTGTGTGTTGTGCTGGAGGTTTTCTTCTGGTCTGACAGAGGTAGAATCAGAAGCCTTGTAGAAAAGAGCTCTATTTGCATTTGAAATGTCACCCGCAGCAGCAGACACCTGTTAAAGGCTAGAGGAGAATCCACACAAATCAAAGGTCTGACCCTGCGGGAGAGTCCGGATCACCCTGCCCATGGGCGACTGCTGCTCTGGACACCCTGAGACGCCCGCTCAGCCCTGCGCTGGGACCGAACGCTCCTCATGCAATGTTCTCAATCCATCATCCTCACATGCAGCTCTGCCAAAGGTTAATTCAGGTGTTTTTTCCCTTTATTTATAGTATCTTGTTCTTTTTATCATTGTTTAATGCCACATCTCTTGTTTCTCAATGCATGTTGGCATACATTAAACTGGACTTCATGTATTCATTATAACTGAGGTGAAACCAACATATTTAAATTAAAACAAATTAAACAATTAAAATTTGGATATACATTTAAAATAATTTCAGATTTAAATTCTGACAAGATGGATTCAAATATGTATTATACATCTATGGCTACGTTCACACTGCAGGCTGAAACGACCCAATTCCGATTTTTTTGCCCCTATGCGACCTGTATCTGATCTTTTCATGACAGTCTGAACGACACAGATCCGAACTTTTCAAATGCGACTCAGGCCACTTGGGTATGTGGTCCTAAATCTGATACGTATCCGATCTTTTGAAATGCGACCTCCGTCTGAATGGCCAAGTCACATGTATCCGACCCGTACGTCATTGATACGCTACAAACGTCATAATTCTGCGTTGAAGTAGGCGGGAATAGGAAGATAAACAACAACCATGGCGGACGATGCAGCTTAAATAACTTTAATATTGCTAAACGAGCTCCGCTGTTGACTACACTCTTGTTGATATCCATGTTTAGCTACTTCCACAAACAACGAGTGATGTCGTTGGCCATTGAGTACTCTTCTGGGCATGCGGATCACTTCTGGGTCATTTCACGTTCACACAGGAGATCACAAAAGGTCGCATTTAATTGGAAATGTGAACAGCCTTGCAAAAAAATAGAATATTTTCAAAAAATCGGAATTGAGCATTAAGCCCTGCAGTGTGAACGTAGCCTAAGACCATATATCAGCTGAGCTGTATACAATTTTCTTTACTATTCTATATTTAATGTACACAGTGCGTATCTTTAGATTCAAATAAATAATATCTGTGAACTATCTTAACAGAGTAGAATCACTGATTCAAATGATAAATAATTCCTAGTGTTTTTTTGTAGCTCTAATCTAAAAAAGTAATATTTATTGCTGTTTAAATTTAATTATTAAGTTCAGGTTTGATTGTGATCATAACTATAGAAATTATATAAAATACCTAAAATTCGTTTTATATAATTTATATAACATAAAACACTACTACTAAAAAATAATTTAAAAACAAATTAAATTAAAATTAAAATACAACAAATGATATAAATGTAAATAAATGTAATATATATACAGTACAGACCAAAAGTTTGGACACACCTTCTCATTCAAAGAGTTTTCTTTATTTTCATGACTATGAAAATTGTAGAGTCACACTGAAGGCATCAAGGGCTATTTGACCAAGAAGGAGAGTGATGCGGTGCTGCACCAGATGACCTGGCCTCCACAGTCACCAGACCTGAACCCAATCGAGATGGTTTAGGGGTGAGCTGGACCGCAGACAGAAGGGCCAACAAGTGCTAAGCATCTCTCGGGGAACTCCTTCAAGAGTTGGAAGACCATTTCAGGTGACTACCTCTTGAAGCTCATCAAGAGAATGCCAAGAGTGTGCAAAGCAGTAATCAAAGCAAAAGGTGGCTACTTTGAAGAACCTACAATATGACATATTTTCAGTTGTTTCACACTTTTTTGTTATGTATATAATTCCAGATATAATTCCACATGTGTTAATTCATAGTTTTGATGCCTTCAGTGTGAATCTACAATTTTCAAAGTCATGAAAATAAAGAAAACTCTTTGAATGAGAAGGTGTGTCCAAACCTTTGGTCTGTACTGTATATATATATATATATATATATATATATATATACTGTATATATATATATACACTATATATATCTATATATATAGATATATATATATATATATGCTTTCCCAACACTACTACTGCAAAAACTAGTAGTAATAATTTTCAAAATAAATAAAACATATTGAACAAAGACTTTCTGAAATGAAGTGAAGAATGCAGGCCTCCAATTTGAAAGATTTCTCCTTTGTTAGCCATTGGATGAACATCTAATGCTGAATGAATCGCTCCTTTAAAAGGAATGAATAGGTTAAAGGAACTGTAACTAAAAGCAGTGCGGCGAGTGATGTGTTCTCTGTGCCAGAGCTGATTGGACAGATGTCACAGGCATCTGTTTCCAAATTCATCTCATTGCAAATGAAGCTTGAATCGTTTTCTTTTATTAATGCACAAACGGGGGGCTGCTTTTCAAGCTCATCAAAAGCCTCTTGTTGACAAACAGCAGAATTATGATCTTCAAGAAAAATACAGCCGACTTTACCGCTTTATTGCTGGTGTGTCATGCCCTTGAGAGAGAGAGAGATGGAGCCAATGATGAGGGGAAAACTCGCTCTCCCCTCTGTACTGCCAGATATTTAAAATAGGCTATTGATAACACAATTTACTCTCCAGGTTGAGCAGATGAAACGAGTGACATCATAGGCAGAAAGAGGAGGAAAAAACAAGTGTAGAGGCAGGACACACATGCGAGGGAGGTGAAACGCTTGACTCCACCTTAAACACTGATCAGCCTGCCGTTCATTCAGACAGAAAGAAAAAAAGAGCACAAGAGAGAGATTTTGTGTCCCAAGGAGGGCTATTATACCTGCAGAAAGATAAATATTATCATTTCCATTCATCTTAATGACAGTAGCGTGGCTGGCACACAGATATGATGCCAGAGACAGCAGACAGGTAAATATAAAAGTCAAGAAGCAGAAAAGGAATATGACTGGCAAAACATTTACAATAATATAATGGAATGTTTGCAACAACAAAAAATGTTAATTAAAAAACATTTTTTGTTTCTAGATGATGTAGTTGCCTTATCTACCAGCAGGGGCGATGTCCTGTGCTGACTAGCTAACCAGCCATTTTCATGCCAAAGAGAATCATCTTCACTAGTAAAATAATACTACACTTATAATATTAGATGGGAGGAAAAAATATATTTCAAATTAAAAATGACTTGCTTCTTGCATCAGATCAAGGCTGCATCCCATTACTAGTTTTACTTGATCTTAGTGCTGCGTTCAACACCATAGATCATAACATACTCATAGATCGATTACAAAACTATACAGGTATTCAAGGGCAGGCTCTAAGATGGTTTAGATCCTTTCTGTCCGATCGCTGCCATTTTGTTTATTTAAATGGGGAGTCATCTCATTTATCACCAGTAAAATATGGAGTGCCACAAGGATCTGTCCTAGTTCCTCTTCTATTTTCAATATACATGTTGCCCCTTGGTAATATTATTGCAAAATAATGCATCTCATAATTTGTGCCTGCGGTTGTATCTGATCAAATGCACATTCTTATTCTAGCTTGGGTTAAACTAATTAATTTTACTTGGTTGGAAAAGCAGCTACGCTAATATTGTCTCTATTTGGTTCTCTGTTTTCTCTGTTTTGTTAGGATTTCCACAAGCTCCAGTCTGGATCCAGAACACCTGAGAAGAGATGATGCTAACCACTCAGAGGACGTCAGACGATGCCAACCCTGAAACAACATACAGAACTAACAAATATTGCTACTTACTATGCAATCATATAATAATTGCTGTTAATAGTGTTCATCGTCTGGTTGACTACGTCTTGTATTAATCTTTCTGAAAATTCCTATCATATGCACATAAACTGACAGTCAGCACTAAGCTACTACTAAATATTGTAGAAACTTAATTTTCTGTAAAGTTGCTTTGCAATGATTTGTGTCGTAAAAAGCGCTATAGAAATAAACTTGAATTGAAATTGAATATTTCAATGCTTTTGTGTCCTTTCACTAAACTACTGCATTACCCCAAAACATTTGCGTTCTCCAGAAAAAACTGTCCTCGCTCACAAAATATTTAAATTCTCTCTCACAAAACACTTGAATTTTCCCAAAAAAGTAATGCATTTCCCCAAGAAACTTTGCGCTCTTTTACAAAACACTTCACAAAAGTATTGCGCTCCCCGAGAAACCTTAGCTTGCTCGCGAAAAATTCCCATTCTCTTGCGAAAGTATTGCATTCCCCCAAGAAACTTAGCATTCTCTTGCAAAATGTGCATTCTCTTTTAAACCATTTGCATTCTCTCACGAAACATTTGCATTCACAAAAGTTTTACATTACCCCCCAAAAAACAATACATTTCAATCCATTCTCTGGTAAAACTATTGCTTTTCCCAAAGCAGCTTCACGTTCACTTGTGAAAGCACTCAAATACAGTTTTTCCGCCCCCCTCATATTACTTCCATCACAAAAACATTGAGAGTGAAATGCAATAGCTTTGCAAGATAACATAAAATGTAGGCATTTAGCAGACGCTTTTATCCAAAGCGACTTACAGTGCATTCAGGCTATCAATTTTAACCTATCATGTGTTCACGGGAAATCGAACCCCCAACCTTGCGCGCGCTTGCTTGCTTGCTAACGCAATGCTCTACCAGTTGAGCTACAGGAACACTAAAGTGTTATGCAAACGCAAAAACATTAAAAAAATCTAAATGTTGCATCTACCGCCATCTACTTGCATCCTTGCATCTACCAGCAAGCCTCTTTAGGGGCTTGACACAATGCAACATTTTTTTAGCAACAAATCTATACCAACAAGTTTACAATGTAGACAACATCATTGATTTGAATCCAATTTTGTCTAGGTATGGCATCATGCTGCCAGCTGGATTTAAACACACACTTTTAATCCCCCACAAACGTCTTATACAGTATCTGTCTCTGGTCCTCATAATTCATAAAAGAACCTCTGGTGTTAGAAGACAGACCGTGGTGCCCTTTGTCTGGTTGTAAAGCACATCTTTAATGATTCTGTGTATACACAAATAAATCTCAGTGTCAGACCAGCCCTCTAACCATTATAGACCCTCTCGCTCACTCTCATCAAGAAATTAACACTCAAACACACACACACACATACACACACACACACACTTTCGAGTCAGTGTGAAATTTCTGCCTGGCTAGGAAAAAAAAAAAAACGCCACGAAAAGGACAAAACCACAAATGTGGAACTTCAATTAATTTAAAGCTCCAATCAGCAAAGAATAAATCCTTGGCAGATCTAATTACTGAAGCTCTCGGAAGACCCAGGCCGACCAGCCAATCTCTCTCATGTTTGAACAGCTTGATGAACTCGGGGACTGATGGATATCAAGTCATTTTGTTTAATTTATAAATGGATTTTCCCCTAATACTTAAATTATCATCAGTACAACACAATGAAAATGGGAACATTTGGAAGGCAAAGTCTATAAGAGCCCTGAAAGGAATTCCAATGAGGAATGTCACCTCTTTTCATCCCTGCTATACAATTCATCTAATTAAATTCGGGAGCAGGGTAAGCCTGTGTTACAGTGCTGCCGCCACACGGGCCGCCCCTCGAGAGTTCGGGGCAGAGCAGAAGACACTCATCAGACATATCATGTCACATGCCATTAACACACAGACACTTTTGGCAACCTAAGGTCCACTCACAGCGTCTGAGCATCATATTGACCGCTTGGTGCAATGTATCTATAACAAAGACCTCAGAAAGACACATGGCTTTGGGTATCAATAAATAAACAGACTAGCAAAGAAATAAATAACTAAGTAAAGAACACACAAATCAAATAATACAGCCCAAATCTGGAGCTTCAAGATCATTAAATGAAAGCGTTACTCAAAGCAACAGTGTAATAGATGATTTTCTTTTTATATGTAACTGAAATTATGCATCTAATGTTTATTTAAAAATCACAGAATCCAGACATTAAAGTAGAAGTCTTGTGGAACAAAAAGGACTAGGTTTTAGGACTAAGGTTGGTATTAATGTTTGGTAATAAACCAATGACAAGAACTAGCAGAAATATTTACCATTGAGTATATCAGAATGAAATATTCCAGAATCAAGTAATAAAAAATACAATAAAAACAAAGAGCTAAATATACAAGGACTTCAACATGAAGTGGAGTTGTTCATCATTGAGTGTGAACTGGAATCAATTATAAAAACAAAAAAAAAAATGTTAAGGAGTCAAAATAAAAATAAAAAGTTAAATAATAAAAGAACCAAATAATATTAAATAAGATTTTTTTTCAATAATAAACAATACTAAACTAGTATAAAATCAAACATCTAAAAGAGTTGCCTGTTGAAGGCACACAGTGAAATCTAAACCCTCGTCTAGACCCATGTGTTCTAATCTGTCCAGCAAGGCTGCTCATAGTCTCATGATCTTACCTGGCTCAGGTGTCTCAGAGTGAGAGGAAGAGGAGGCAGAGCTGCCCCCGTCCTCGGCCCCACCGCCCTGAGACAGCAGCCCTCTGCCCGGCGGAAGCTTCATGCCCAGCTGCTCAGCCATCTCCACATGATCACCCGGGTGAACGTAGTCAAACACACTGCTGCCCGTCAGCTCTACCTGCAGCAGCACACACAACAGCCAGAGACACACATTAGTCCAAAAGAACATGAACGTGTGCTGTTACTCTTAACTAAAACTACTCAATTAAAATACATTTCACTGAAATAGTTCAAATAAAACAAAACATTGTATTGACAAAGTACTAAAATTACTAAAACTCAAATAAAAAACAAACTGTAAAACTAAAAACAAAAGCACATAAATTACTACAACTGAAAACTGATACAAAATATTTATTTAAATGTTTATATATTTTTATCACTTTTATCAAATCTGATCATGCATCCACATCAGTATGTGCGTACCCTGCGAATCAAACCCTTGACTTTAGTGTTGCAAGCGTAATATTCTGCCAAGTGAGCTTCAGCAAATTTCTCATCAGATCATTATTTCATATAAAGTACACTCACGCGGCTAAAAATGTCATGAAATTTTAATTCATATATGATCTGTTTCGCATTATATAAAGTCTTTTAATGATTTATTCATGAAGGTTAGTATGAAGTATAACCCGGCTATCTTTCATAGTGTGAGCTTAATGTGCTTTTCTGTAACTCTAGCTTGTGTTTTTTTTATTTCGACTTCAATCCTCCCTCCAGAGGTTTCCTCTGCCTCTCTCCGTGCAGCTCGAAGAGACACAACTTTCTGCTCTTTAGGGGACAGAGAGCTCGTCCAAATAATCTAATAATTAGCATGTGCTTGTCTAACCTTTAAACACGCCCATTTACTAAGCGGGCGGGAAAAACGGATTTACTGTTGCTAACTGGGGATGACAAGAAAAAAATACAACAACAGGCAGTTAAAGTAGCTGTGGTGCTTTCTTAACATAGTATTGTGTTTTGAGTAACGCTGTTCTGTGATCAGCTCTACGTCTACAGGGACCCGAGGATTACATGAGAATAATCCCTTTAATGTCCTATCCCTCAAAGCAATTTAGTGCTTCACAAATGATTATTCCAAGCAGAAACAATGAATAAAGAGAGATGGGCTTGGGTTATTTCAGAACGATGCTAGAACTGTAAAACAGAACAATGCTGTGTTGTAGATTTAGGATTTACTGTTTATACTATTTACTACTATTTATACAAGAACAGTTTTGAAGGTACATTAAGCAACAGGTAAGGAAATGTACACCAGGAAATGTTTATCACAAATTTAGACTTGAGTTTAATGGAGTGGACAAACAATAAAACGAAATAAAACAAACACGTCTTCTGCAAATTAAACTTACAAGAGTGGTTTTATTTACATGTTAAATGCAAGTAAATGTTTCAATAGCTTTTGTGAAAAAAGTCAAAATATGGATGAAATAATGTTCCATCGTCATGTCATGTACTTATTAAATAAGTGATCATACTAAATGATATTATACTTGAAACTATTAAGGACAAAGGGGTAAAACCTAGTGGTTTGAAGGATAGCGACAAAGACTGGTAAATAATTAAAATTACTATTAATTAGAATTTTGGGGGCTGCACTGTGATCTTTAAATTAATTTAAAGAGTCTTTTAATGTCATCTAATGATTCCTGTTCTAAATATACCTGACAAGATTTTTTTGTTATATGATTGTCAGCTATTGTTACAATGAATGACATTGTAGTGAGTGCCTTCTGTAAATCACTGTAAAAGCGTATGATGAAAAAACTTTACAGAAAGTAATGCATCCTGTTACTTATTCATTACTTACTTATTCATGAGTTATTTTTAACTGTCAGTAAATAAATGTGTAATCCAGTGTATCCAAGTGTCTAATATTCACAAGATTGCTTACTGAAGGAATTGATGTGTACCTCCACAGTTTAAACAGAACATTACACTGGGCTCTTACTGTAAAACAAACAGCAAAAACCACAGAAAATCCATGGAAACATAAACCAAAACAACTGTGCAACAGGACCACCAACTGTCTGTCTGTTTCTCCAGCTCTCTTTGTCTATTTCTTACTGTTTGGCCTCTCACACACTAGAAACCCAACAGCACATCTGATTTTTTTTCTTTTTTTTGTCCCTGGGCATCAAAAGGCTGCAGGCACAATCCAAGCAAGACTTTCTGGATCTTTCTCTGGAAGACTGACATTCCGCCTATATCCAGTAGAGCAAAGAATTGAGGATTCTTTTTGAAGAACTAAAGAGATGGGGTTGAGGTTTTAAACCGGCTTACAGACAACTGGAGTCCAATCCCAACAAGAAGAAGAAACAGTCAGTCACTTAAAAAAAGAAAAGAAAATCACATCTTGTGTTTAACCTTCCAGCAGCACTACAGATAAGCTCATATATTTAATGATGATCAGTACACAAAAACTGCACAATAATTTTCTACTATATATATATATATATATATATATACACAGTGTTCTTTTTATTGAAATAAATATATAAAATATACAGAATATACTGAATTAAATTACAATAAATAAACAAATGTATTTTCCATTATTAAGTCATTAATTTAAAATATTTAATTAAATACACAAAAAGAAAAAAAAACATATTTATTTTCTGCAATAAAAATACATGAAAAAAATATTGGAGGAATTGAATTAAATTATGGTAAAATTTTTGTAAAACACACATTTTAAATAAATAAATAAATAGCTGATGTGTTATCATTTTGTGATAATTGGTACCAGCAGTAGCAGTACATTTCAATTACCATAAAAGTAGGAAAACATCAGTTAATAAATTATTTACAATAGGATTACAAATATATATTAATAAAGTAAATAGTGTCAATTTTGATTTTCAGATTGATTTTAAAGTAAAATAAAATAAAATAAATAAATAGATAACAGCCTCCCAGCAAGTGAACACTACAATAAAGGCTTCAAAAACCTATTTCCATATAAAGATGAAATGTAAAGCGATCTCTCTTTTACACATGAGAGTGGACAAACCTTTTGTGTTCATTATAATTCGTGCACACGGCCCGGCGACTGTTTTAACAGTATTAGAATGAGGCCACTTTTCAGCACAAGTGTCTGCACAAAGCTCTCGTCTTGCCTTAATCTCCATGATGTGAAGATGGGCGAACAAGGCGCCAAGAAAATATATTGCACTGATATTCAGCATGTGGCGGCCGGTGCGGTAAAGTGTTGTCTGTAACAAGAGAGTAGCAGATTATGCTCTGTGATTGCAGAAAGGACACTTGGATTACAGAAGGAGGTTTTGCATTGTAAATGAGGAACGGCTCGCTGGAGTGGGCCATGGACGGAGCCCACCAGCAACATGCTTATTTTGTAGAAGGTCACTCAATAAGAGCCCCACCACCCCTTTCCTCTGGCTTATTAAGACTGACTGGCATGAATTAATGAAATCACCTGATTTAACAAACATGAAGAGAGAGAGGAAATGGAGAAGAAAAACAAAAAAACCCTGACGTTATGCTCGAGTTTAAGAAGGAAGCCCTTAATTAGCAAGGTTTCAGAAATGTCAGCTATCGCCTATTAACTGTTCTGCGCTATCAAAGCTATAATAACCAGCTGTCAAATTTCATCACATGTTGGCCGGTTTCTTTCTGCTTCTTTTGCTAAACTTCCTCTTTCATGTGGGCGGAGCTAGAGGCGGAGCCAAAGGTCCACTGACCCCAGCTCAAGTGTTTTGTTATGTTGTGACTGCTTAGGAAATGGTGTAAAAGCCCGATAAACTGTTCAGTTTTATTTGACACTTTTTATGTTGATAAATAGAGTTTATATGTGACCCTAGACCACAAAACCAAGTGTAATTTTCATCATCCCAAAGCTGAATAAACAATCTTTCCATTGATGTATGGTTTATTAGGATCTGCCAATATTTGGCCGAGATACAACTATCTGAAAATCTGGAATCTGAGGGTACAAAAAAATCTAAATATTGAGAAAATCTCATTTGAAGTCATTCAAATGAAGTTCTTTGCAACGCATATTACAAATCAAAAATTACGTTTTTATTTTTTTATGCTAGTAATATGACAAATCTTCATGGAACATGATCTTTAGTTAATATCCTAATGATTTTTGGCATAAAACAAAATTCTATAATTTTGATCCATACAATGTATTTTTGACTATTGCTACAAATATACCCCAGCGACTTAAGACTGCTTTTGTGTTCCAGGGTCACATATCACTTTTCTAATTGTTTAAAACTTTCCAAATTAAAATAAATAACTATATTTTTATTTTGAGTTAATAATAAATTTTATTTTATAAAACAAATTGCACATACATATAAATAACTACATTTTACTTTATTTTCAATGTAATAAATCTAATATTTTATTTTCACTTTATTTTTAAGTTAAACAATATTTTAAATGTAAATATTTAAAATTCCAAGTATAAAAAACTGTATTTTACTGTACTTATAAATTAATAAATATATATTCTATTTCATACAATAATTTTATTTCAAAATTCTAAATAAATCAACGATATTTTACTTTAGTTATAAGTTAATACACATAACACTTTATTTTATAAAACATCATTGCAAAATTCATATCAAACTAAACAAAACTAAAGTTTGCTATGCTTTCTTAAACTGTTTGAAAAGGAAGTATTAAATATGAGGTCTTAAATTTCAACACAGAGTCATACTGATAAATGAGGTTTATTTGACTCTACTCTGCACATTTTGCCCCTTTAAAAAATACAAAATAATCAGACCTGAGTTTAATGATTGAGTGGCTCTGGAAGCACTGACCCCTCCCCCTTCACCCTGCCCCCTTCTGTCCAAGCCCCGCCCCCTCTCATTCCTGTGTCTCTGCATAAAAGCAAGCATTAGCACCCTGTATTTACTCCAGCGCTCTCTCTTGCTCTTCTCTGTGAAGCTGAAGAGGCATGTCAAGTGTCACTGAACCCCTCCAAATGGCAATAGAAAGCTGCCAGCTCTCGTCTCTCACATTATGACACAATTACTCGCTGGCATCAAACACACGCCGCCACGACTCTCACCTCACGCTCTCTGCCAGTTAACCTGTTTGGAGTCCAGGAACATTTTGGCCCCGTCCATGCATGCAAATCCACAATCATGATTCACTGCTAAGAAGAAACGGCTGTTGCAAGTGCTGATGTGTGATAGCAAAGATCTGATGCCTGAAACGACCCCTAGCTTTTCAGCTTTGGCTCTCGAGTCGCTTGTAAATTGCTTCTGATTTTTGCACACACTGCATACAAGTGAGTTTTTGAAGTTAATTTTTAGTGCAACTTACCAAAAATAATTTGTGTCAAATATAGAGAAGCAATAACTATAAATATAGAATCAATTATTTAAAACATATGAATTATTATAAAAAATATACTGTAAAATAGAATGATCATGAAAAAAAAAAAAAAAAAAAACCTCTTTGCTCGTGTGTATTTATTCCTAATTTTTGTGTCTTCTAAGCAGTGCCACTATTAAAAGCCCAAACTTGGAAAAGACACAAACATTAAAATCCTCAGGGACAGAAAAGCAGATTAAACACATTTGAGGGGAGGGAGAAATTCCTTTCAGTTCCTCAAAATGTCAGTGACTTTAAAAAAAAAGTATTAATCAAATAAACTGATGTTGGCTGGGGGGTTCAGAATTAATTAACGCATTTAACGCAAATGTGCTAAATGGAACATTATACGTTTCATAGCATGTAATTACTCTTTTAATAAATGATTCATGTTATATTCCCATCAATTGATAACGCTTGTGAATCATAAAGCAATTCGGCGAGAGCTTGTCTGGACCCTGAGATAGAGCGAGTGGGGTCCAAATCATTGGTCCTTCTGTTTTTGTTCCAGCTGGGAACTAATAGTCCCAATTAAATTATGCAAACCCTACCGCACGGATAGCCAAGAGCTAGAACCAAAAAAACCTGCACAGCAGGGCTGAATAACACAAACACTCAACTAGAAGAAAACTTTTGTTATATTATATTACCATTGTAATATTACCATTTTTTTATGTGAGAAACATGTTACTAAAATGCTAGTGAAAAATAGATTAGAAATGTAATATATAATATTTGCTATAAAATATTACAGATCATATTTAATATTTAAAAAATAAAATTTAAATATATACTTTTTACTAGTATTTTAGTAATACAACTCATTTTTTGCAATTATTATAATATATATTTTTAAATAACTATACAATGATCCTTCATAGCTAAATGTTGTTGAAGTTAAGTTGATTATAAAAATATTCAATTTATTTAAACATTTTCAAAAAGCTGTAAAAATGTAAAGCTGTAAAATAAAAATAAAAATAGGCATTAAGCTTCATAAAGGAATATTGTAAATATATATGTAATATAAAACTACAATAAATTATGTAAAACGACATTGAAATATTTAGTAAAATACATTTATTGTGGAAAAAGTAGGTGTTAAGCTTCATAACAATTCAATATTATGTAAAATACATGTGAATTTCAGCAAACTTTTAATATCTATAATATCTATAATTTTTCATACTATTCATTACATCGACCACAGGCCACATTGCTTTCGAAATATCAGCCAAGAAAAAGCTGTATTACTGGACCACAAGCACAGACTTCACTATAAACGATGATTGACACCACTATGATTAACCTCTGCTTCTCACGCGGTCTCATCCATTAGGGTTCCCGGTAAATCATCTGATTACCGAGTCTATAAAATAATAATAGGGCTCCTCGAAAAGCGCTGCCATTGTTGTAGTGGACAAGAGAGGAGAGATATCTCTGGAAAAACAAAAGCCGGCAGTGGCTTTAAGGTAGGACATAATTAAGGGCCAATCGGAGCTGTCTTGTGTGAGCAGAGACCCAGGGGAGCACCTCTCTACCTGTCTGACCTTGGAAAATGGGAGTCCTTGGCTGAGCCGGTGACCCCGTGATCTCCACTCACATCCAATCTCCCTCACCGGCACGAGAGGCGACCTGCCTCATGCAAATCCCATCTCCCCCGTGAGCCGCCAATAAACTGCAGCCTAATTAAATATTTTTTAACGATGTGAGTAATTTTTGCCAAGGGGTGGATTCGGGGCTAAAATTTAATATGAGATCACAAAAGATGTTCCTAGCGTTGATTCTGTAAATTAATGACTATCTGCCTTATAATAAAAGCATACTGCCAAGAATATGAATCAAGACGTGGTCTTACTTCAACCAAACGATTGCTTTCGGAAAAAGGCTTCTGGAAAGTTGCAACTTCAACCAATATATGAATAAATAAATAAATAATATATATACATATAAATATTAATTTACAATATTATAAAGTAATACAAATACACTCACACACAATTTTACAATTTAATTTGATACATTAAAGACATGTATAAATATATATGTACTTCTGTTTGCTAAGAATATGAACAAAGACACTTTAGCTGGATGACTGGAACGCTTTCAGGAAAAGGTTTCTGGAATTCTTCACTTCCAACACCATTTAATATTATGTAATATTTAATATATATTATTTATTTTAAAATATTACAAATATTACACACCCACACACACACACACACATCTATATATATATATATATATATATATATATATATATATATAGTTTTTACATATACATTAATACAGACACAGAGTATATAAATTAGAAAAATATTTATTGTAACTAATCTATTTTTTTTATGTGAGTAATTTTTGCCAAGGGGTGGATTCGGGGCTAAATATTTAATATTTACTATTTAATTTATTATAAGATCACAAAACATGTTCCCAGGTTGATTCTATAAATTAATGACTATCTGCCTTATAATAAAAGCCAACAATATGAATAAAGACACCTTACTTCAACCGAATGAATGCTTTTGGGAAAAGGCTTCTGGAAAGTTTCCACTTCTGATACTAGCTGAGCTGGGGCCTGCCGAGTTATATTTGTCAGCCAAACAACAAGGTTTTCTAATTTCACAAATCAAACAGACACACTGTATGTTTGTGAGATGGCTCGGGTTCTCGCCGTCCCTCAGTGCGGCTCTGCTCTCTTCAGATGAGGCGGAGGGTTAAGCCATCGTCCCGTGCTATTAACTGCGGGAGCTTTCTTGGGTCCACTCGAGTGTTACACAGCTCAGATTACAGTAACCTTTAACTGCTCGCTGACAGACAGACAGAGGACGAGCAGTCCATCTCTCGCTTTCTCTTTCTATCCACCTTTAATACCACACGTGCCACTTCCACACAAAACCATAATCTTCCTCCGCCCGACACAAGCCTGTCACTTCAGGAAAAATGGAGGGCATCGGTAGCCATGGGCCGTGTGTATTCTCAGCGCTGATACATGTCACTTTACCTAAGGCTATGCATATGAACCATTACAGGTGGCTTTCAGCGGGCCATCCGTCAATATTCCAATCCGTCTTTGGATCAGTACCAATTAATAGCAGCAGCATCAAACCGACAAGCTCTTTCCATCAAAACAAGACCACATGAAACGCTAATATGGATTCGATTGATAAAAAGGATGGTAACAAAAAAAAAGCTAATGCACTCAAAAAAGTAAACACCAAAAAATGTTTATGCAGCACTGCTTATTAATTCAGTCCATTATATATTGCATATTTAATGCATATATTTAGAATACTAAAAATAGTATAACACATTGTGAAGACCAAATGTCCCCAAACAGATAGTAAAACCTGAAAGCCAACAGTTCCCAGAGGGAAAATGGCTAAAATGACATTTTTGTGGCTTTTAGTTCCTATCTGTCAGCATTGAGGCCATCTAAATGCTATTACACTCCAAAAATCTGAGAAAATGCACTTTTAGCACATGTAAACATTTCAAATTTACTGGAATATGGACTTGATGACTTGCGTTCTGCACTACACAGATTTTAAAATGCTGTCCAATCAAATGCTGTCTTGAATGAGAACGTCCCGCCCTCTAATGCTGTAGCAGAAAATTATGTTCATGTCAGTGATGTAAACTAAAGCTCATTTGTTATTTATTAAATTAAGAACATGTCTTTTGATAAGTCTTCATTAAAACAAAAAAAGCATGAAGGATTGAGTGAGGGTTTGGTTTAGAGGTTAAGCTCAGAGTAAAAACAACAGAAGTCAATGGAAAGTCCCCATCAGTTCAACAACAAATGTGCATGTGTGTGTTGTTTGTGTTTGAGAGCAGTGATATGAAATGCATAGACAACACGTCTGTCGTTTCAGGCAGAGCAGAATATCACTGCAGAGAGACAATAACTTTAACAATTAACTTGGAAGGACAAAAAGGGTAAAAATCTCCCTGCGCTCTTTTCTCTGGCGTTCCTGATTTTTATCGAGCTCACAAAGCTCCCTTAGATCATCTTAATCCACTGTGGCAAAGTAGCTGAATATGAGATTCAGATTGTCTTAGAAATTCTGTGCAACCAATCAGCTTCCTGACATTGCTTTTCCCTTCAACCTTCAGAACTTGTGACAGCAAAGACCAAAAGCCAAATCACAAAGGAGTGCAAAATCGGCAAACCCAGCGAGCCCGCCGCTAAAGCCCATGAACAAAGATCGCATTTGACAGTTCAGAGCAACTTCACATCCAAATATTTTATCAATCACAAAATGATATATATATATAGATAAAACATATATAGCCTACTATATAAATATAATGCAACATCAATGCTACAGGGAGACAGACAAATGGTGGGAGTGAGTATAAGTTCAGTTTTGCAAAGTAAAATGGGAAAACTTTGAAATGACTTTCACTAGTGTAACCCAAGATAGGTTGATTAATATTAAATAATACTGGTAGATGACCAAAATCTTTTTTCCCCCCCAACATAATATATTATATAAAAAAGTGAGTCACAATTATGAGTGAAAATTAAATGCTTCACGAATGAAAAGTACTTTGTGTAATTTTCTTTTTTTCATTTTCAATCAGCTGACATATCTTGAAAAGTAATCTTTGGAAAAAACAAAATCATAAATCTTTGTAAATTATGTATATATTAATATATTTTTGAAGAACAGAACAGTGCATTCTACACACAGCTTCAACGTAAAGGGGATCAAGTATTTGCTTACAAGAGCGAAAGAAAGGGAGAAAGGCGGAACAATGACTCCCATTCCAGTCTCCGGCTAACCTCTGTCTGTTTCGCCTCCCTCGGCCCACCGAAGAGGCCTGTTACAGATCACTGGCCTCTTTGAAAATCAAGAAAATGAAAATCAACTCAGGGGAGAAATCTGCAGAGGCAATAACCCCTCGGTCCCCCCAGTCACATCCCAATGCCTCTCCATAAAGGGGAAGTGTCATAGCTGTAGGTGGCAATTTAAGACTTTAGCCCTCTTTTCTCTCTGTCCTCAAGATGGACATTACCATTGCGATTGTCCCTACTGCCACCCAAGCCAAATTAAATCACCCCCTAAATAAAACACAGAAATCGGCCCTATTAGTCTCTCTGTAAAACAGATTAAATATGGCTGTGTCAATGCTGTCCTCTACCCTATTCTCCAACTCTCCCTTCTTTTATCGGAATCACTTATCCGTCAGCGCTTGGTGCATCTGAATAGAGCTCGAAACATTGGCGCAAATCAATAAACTCTCATTTTCTTTTAACAGTTTCATATTAATCGGGAGCAGGGCGGGGGTCCGGCCGGCTCTGGATCAGTCAGATGAAGATGGGAAACACCAGGGGGCTGCCGTGATCCCTTAATGAAAACCTCCCTACGAACCCTCCTCCCCTCCATCCGCCCGGTTCGGATGAGTTTTCATGCTGATCAAATACAAGAAGAAACAGCCTTTTGTAGCTCTGGTCAATTTTCCCTCCATGGTCCTGATAAACCCAGACATTGCACAATCACAAGCCATAAATCTGTGTCTGTTCCCCACTGCGCTGAATGGATGAATTATTGAACAGGAGCTGGAGAGAAAGACGTATGTACATACACACAAACACTTCTGCAGGTACATTCACGCATAGGATTCGTACAATCCTGCTCCTCGGGTCTGATCATCTGATGAGCTTGAGGGTGATGTCTGGTTTCGATGTTTGATGCCTGCTGCTGTATCAGGCTTTGAATGATGGCCTTCGACTTTCTGAAGAGTGTAAACAATGTTTGAGTCGAGGGGTCAGGGTTTGGTTGTTTAACCGCATCACATGAAGCCACAAAACAGCTGTTATATACAAAATTACTATTCAATTTCTGAATTGAACAAATTTAAAACATTTTGAACAAATAGCACCTATTTATTTAGGATTATATTACATATACTTGTCTTTATTTTGTACTTCATTTACATATACGTTTTTATGTTTAATTGTCTTTCCTTTTACGGACCATGGTGAAGAAACATTTCATTTCTCAGAATGTATTATGTGTTGAACTTCTTTGAAATGTCCATTGTCAGTTCCCGTTACGGAAGATTGGGCAGTCCAAAATCCAGCCAATCAGGTGCAGTGTTTGGCAGAAGTCTATTTTATCCTTGTTAGCCAGTAATGAAGTCTAATTAACTAAGGCAACAGAGAGCTCTCAACATCTATTTGGTTAAAGAGTGTGAATCTACAGTGAAATATCCTGCTGTTCGGACAACAGTCATTAAGCAAAGCCTGCATGCTGCCACACAGTTCTAATCTGTCTGTGCCATGCAAACACACAGATCGTGCCTCCAGCGATTGAGCCGTACTGCAATACCAAACTGTCCTCACTATCTCATTTGAGCTGGGATGCCCACAGGCTGCCCATGGACTTTATAATGCACTTTACAAACAAAGCCGGCGAGAGCTTTTCAAAGCAGAAATCTGATTGGCTGACTGATTTCCCTAACATATATCAGAAAGCTGGTGTTTCACAGGTTAATGGCACTGAAGAGTCTGTTGTTGAGTCGTATCTATCTATCTATCTATCTATCTATCTATCTATCTATCTATCTATCTATCTATCTATCTATCTATCTATCTATCTATCTATCTATCTATCTGTCCGTCCGTCCGTCCGTCCGTCCGTCCATCCATCCATCCATCCATCCATCCTTAAAACTAATTTTCATAAGTCATAACTAGGCTTAAAAATGTACAAGCTATGCTTTTCCCATTTAAAAAATAGAGTTCTATTAACTTGTCTAAATTTGAATTCTATTTCCTGACATTCATACTGCAAAAGGGCATCCTGTTTGCTACACTGTAAAAAAAAAATAATGTAGAAACAATTTTCACAAACAAAATGGCAAGTACATGTACTGAAATAGTATCTTCAAAAGAGGAATTTAACAGTCTTTAAGTTCAACTGAATGACACACAATGCTACTGTTTAAGTAGGTGGCTTATGGCCAGAATAAGAGCCTCTTCTTCTCTCTCTGATTCTCTGCTCTCAGTTGGCTGATTTATGCTCTGTTGCTCTCTCCAGGCAACAGGACACCTTGAGGGGAAATACAAACATCTGACTTACAAGGGCCACTGTACAGCAGACGACACAGTGACTGATCTTCCCAGCACTCATTCAGCTTCCTGTGATCGTGGTTCAAAAGCTCACCACGGCTTAAAGGTTAACGTTTGCGTTTGCTTTCCGAAACATTTCAGGACATCTACATGCATCTCTAGTCATCTCAAAAGTGCCTCTTTCGCAACAGAACACTACTTCACAAGTGACTGGACATCTGCTCTAAACAGAATTTATTAATAACTGTGTTTTTAAAGTAAATGACATAATAGATAATGGCCAAAAACCATCTAAGCCAAAATATGGATGCACAATATATGGTCAGTATGATATTTTCTTTTAAAGATATTAATACTTTTATTCAGCAAGGTTGCATTAAATTGATCAAAAATGAAAGTAAAAAAAAAAAATTATGTTACAAAGCATTTCTATTTCAAATAAACGCTGTTCTTTTGAATTTTCTATTCATCAAAAATCCTGAAAAAAAAAGTTTCCCAACTGATTTCAACATTGATGATATAAGAAATGTTTCAACAAATCAGCATATAAGAATGTTTTCTAAAGGATCATGTGACACTAAGGACTGGCGTAATATGCTGAAAATTCAGCTTTGCATCACAGGAATAAAATACATATTAATAACATAATAACATTTTAAACTGCTATTTTAATTTACAATATTATATTTCACAATATTACTGTTTTTACTCAAATAAATGCAGCCTTGGTGAGCATAAGATACTTTTTTCTGCAACATGTAAAAAGATGGTACTAACTGTAAACTATATATATATATATATATTTATTAAACACAGTTACACACGGTATCCTTAAGGAACAGCAACAAAAATGGCTGCTTAAAATGGCCAGACAGAGGTTATACAATTGTCATGAAACCTTTACTAACATCATAGGCAGCCATTGAAAAGGGAATACCGTATTTTCCGGACTATAAGTCGCACTTTTTTTTCATAGTTTGGCTGGTCTTGCGACTTATAGTCTGGTGCGACTTATTTATCAAAATTAATTTGACATGAACCAAGAGAAATGAACTAAGAGACATGAACCAAGAGAAAACATTACCGTCTACAGCCGCGAGAGGGCGCTCTATGCTGCTCAGTGCTCCTGTAATCTACCCCTAATAAACATAGAGCGCCCTCTCGTGGCTGTAGATGGTAATATTTTCTCTTGGTTCTTGGTTGTAAATGAATGCGACTTATAGTCCAGTGCGACTTATATATGTTTTTTAACTCATCATGACGTATTTTTGGACTGATGCGACTTATACTCAGGTGCGACTTATAGTCCGAAAAATACGGTAAACAACCAGTACGTGGCAAGTATGTGTAGAATATGTGCCACTGAAAGATACTTGAGAAAAACATCAGTGGTAGTAAGAGATCTTCTCTTGTTTTGCAGCGTTTTCACATCTCAGGATGTCAGACAGCTTCATCCGTGAGTAGAGAAGACCAGAGCAGAGCAGAAATGGACACAAACACAGTTGGTTGATGAGTGGGCTGTTCGCTAACGGTCTCTCTCTCTCTCTCTCTCTCTCTCTCTCTCTCTCTCTCAACCTCACTGGTTCTCTTGAGATGACATCGATCCATCTGTCCATCCACCCATACGCTTTCCTCTGCTCTGTGCTCATGTGGGAGGGAGTGATCGCTGATCTTCATACTGTTCATTAAGCTCCTCTCTTTCAGCTGGGAGAAGGCTTTTTAACTCTTTCTTATGACTTTAAATAGCTTGGACACAAGGGTGTGTGGGGGAGACAGGACCTTACGCATTCAAACACACACATACACACACCAAATCAGCACGACTGTCAATAGTTGTGACAGTGGGACAGCCGTACGCCTGTGGGAGTTCATCTTAGGGCTGGACAAAACATTGAAAATCTATAATACATTTGTGATTAATTTGCTGGTAATGCAAAATTATTATTACTGTAATAACTGTAACCACAGAAATGCTTTATTTGGTCCCATTTTAATTTGGCATCATAAAGATACAGATTTTGTGATTTGCGTACACACATAAATATATATATTGAGATTTCTGAAGGGGAAAACAGTCACACACAATACACTCTGAATGGCTTTGTTAAAAAGAAATGATCACTGGCTGTTCCTTCAGATGAGGACGAAAAACACACAACATATCTGCAAGCAATTCTGAGACCATCTTGGACAATGACCTTGACAACTGACCCTGCTGTGAGAGTTTCCATGTATAACTGTGCATTAAAGCAATAAGCCACGAGATGCAAAATAAAACCGCAATATGATAAAAGACACCAATGTTCAAGAAATAATTACACTTTTTAATAATAGCTTAATGATGTCAATAATTCTCCTGTCAGGTAATATAGTTAATTAGTCTGGCTGCAGACATAAACGGTGACTATAAACTGTATGACTTCATAATGATAAGTATGACGGCTGATATTAATCAACCAAATCGTTATAATTAATGCAACATTTATATATTATCCATAAAAATATTGCATTTAAATCAACAAGTTACAGATACTTTAAATGCATCCAAGGAATTATCATCTTAATAAGTAAAGCATGATGAATAACAAGCAGGCTATTATAATAAACATCTGAATATACATAAATAAAATATGAATTTAAGCAAACATTATTGTATTATGTGAGAATGGAGTGAGCGCAAATTGATACAAGAAACATGAACTAGCATTTTGCTATTCTAGAGAGCGTAATAATAATAATAATAATAATACAACATTAATAATAAAAAACTACTAAAATAATTTTATTTATTAACATTAAATCAATGCATTATTTATAATAATAATAAACTAATATATTATTACTATTATTATTATTTACATTTATATATTTACTTATGTATGTGTGTCTAACATATTTCACAATAAATAGTGCATGTCCACATTACAATTCTAAGACGATCTTGATCACATTTCTGTACAGCAACTCGCCTCTGATAATAATTGACAAAATCCTGAGGCAACTTTTCCTGAAGAGCGACGTTTGATAAGTAAGCCTGAGCGCTGGAACACACGGCATACGTGATAAATCAAACGAGCCGCACTAGAGAAGGAGAGCAGTGGATTTCTGTCAGGAAGAGAGATCATTCCTTTTCTACTTGAGAAAAGCACAATCAATCCATTATGAGCGCGCTCTCTTGTAAATCTGGGATTTATGCTAGCACGTCTCGACTTGACTGCGCTCCAAAGTAGCGTCTGATTTACTGAGTCGCAGCATCAAAATAAAGGGCGTAATCACTGCGGGAAAGAGAGAGAGAGACTGCGGAAGGGCGATTGAGACGGCTAATAGATATGTTTTGTAATAGACACTTGGCATAAATCAGCTCAAACAGATACCGTCAGGCCTGGCGTAGACCGCTTCAGTTAGCTAGCCTGCTCGTTAGGACATCCGTTAGTGAGGCTGGAGACCTGTCTGACGCCCAACAACTCATTAGGACACTACAGAGGTCGAGGAAGAAGAGGTTGAGCTCTTCCTCGCCGCCCGTGACGGATCCCGACAGCCGCCTTCCCTCTGATCAATTAATACGAAGCACTTATTCATCATACGGGACTGTACAGAAAGCTGTCTGGGACCGCGTGATTTCCGTGGCATTGACGCCAGCGGATTCCTGCGCATTAACGTGAGCCTATGGGATTGGCAGACCTTTCTGAAGCCGTCATAAATCAGGCTGGAAAACAAGTGTAGCGCGCGAGCGATAAGCTCTGTGCAGACAGCTTTACTGCGAGCGAGAAATGGATGAGACGTACACCTGGATCAATGTCCGGTTGGAGGGGAAAAAGCCAAAGTTTCTAGATATCCATTGGTTAAAATTCACCAGCGGCAAAATCCCCCCGCACCAGATGTCCAATTGGTATTCTTCGGATAACTCCAGGTTACAGTGTTTGGCTTTAGTGCTTTAGGAAGGAAGAAAGTCAAAGTAAGACCAAAGTAACCCTCTTTCCACAGCTTTACTTATGGGAGAGGCTGCGTATCTCGCCTGGCTTGTCGAAATGTACAAACACTTCAAAAATAAACTGGAGAACCTCAAGTTTTTTTTTTTTTATGCCAAGAATGTTTAGACGGTATCTTCCTGGAACAGCGTTCAATAAAATTACATGCCAAATGTATCAGATTACAATGATAGAATCTGCAAATGTAATGAATAGAAGAAGAAGATCAGATACAAAGGCAACACGCTCCCTAAATTTATTACAGAAGTGTCTCTCTGAGATACAGACTTCCTTTAAAAATTCTTTGGCTCATGGTCCCTGCTTGCTCTCTAAACAGGAAATGAACGCCGGTGAGTGGTAAGCACCTATCAATAGATACCTGTCAACACACACTTACACACACACTTACACACAAACACACACACACACACACACACACACACACACACACACACACACACACACACACACACACACACACACACACACAGACACACAATCGAGCATTCAGAATCAATCCGCAGTCTGTTTTAAATGGGCTATTTTATAAAAAAAAATAAAAAATAAACACAACAACAAATAAACCAAAAAATATATATGTTTGGCATATAATTTAGGTTCTCATGAAATTTTTAAATGGTGATATTTTTTATTAATGTAACTCTAAAGGAGTAACATAATAAAATGTCACATTAATGAAATTAAATAACACAAAAAAATTCACCTTTATACAAACATTCATAATATTGGTCCTTTTAAGTGACTATTTCTGCAGGTTACACTGTTTCACCAGTCATTGAATCATTCACAAACACACCTGAACATTCACTCAATTCATTTAAATCACAAGTGACTCTTTGTGAGTGAGTCATTGAATTATGCACAAATCATAAATTCAAACACAATAAATAATTCACTCGACATATTTGCTCAAAAACACGGTTTCATTCACAAAATAATTGATTGTCTTTGAATGATTCATTCAGCTACACTAAATCATTCACTCAGACAGTTTGTTTGTCTTTATGAGTGAGTCCTTGAAAGATCCCCTATCAATCCATCCAAATATATCAGATCATTCAAACTGTCGCACAAGTGATTGGAAATGTTGTATCTAAAATTTAAGTTACTAAAAATTTAAAAATAGGCATACTGAACCATTGTATAAACCACTATCATTCAATTTAAATGGCTTTATTTAGGAACAAAATGCTGAATGAGTGAATTACTGAACTGGTCACCACTGATTCATTCAACCTATTTGTTAAAAACCGATAAAGTAACTGCAGATATTGTGTCTCAATTACTTAGTTTTAATCTAGATATACAGAACTGTTTTATAAAAGCAGGATTTAGGGTCATCAATAAATGAGTGAAATGGAGAGGAACTTATCACAATGTAGTAATTCAAATTTTAATTTTAAAAGAGCAGTGATAATTCTTTTTCAATGATATGCCTGTTTTCAAGCAACTAGAATGACATAAATTTCATAATGATGGAGCTGAGAGGTAGTCTACAAACACACACACACAGTCGGTCCGTGGACGAGTTTGTAAGACTGTTCTGTAAAAACAAAATTACAGCCCTCCCTGCAAACAGGGCTTATGGGCCGAACACTGAGGGGCTCAAGGCATGTAAGTCCTGCAGCCCTGCAAAGACCCGGCCCAACCTGGGAGCAAAGCTCAGGCCAAGACTTTGCACCTCGGGTCAGACTGCTTCATTTTTAATGTCTAGAAAGAAACTGTAGAACTACTGATCTAACTACAATATGCGTTCAATGCCAGGATACTGTCAGCTGTCAATGTTACACTTCATTACTGAAATTTAACATTAAAGTTTGAAAAGCTCACATCGGCAAAAACCGATGGCTGAATGTAGAACTGACAGACCTACTGAAGGAATCTGAACACTGGTCTTCTGAACTGACACATGACTGGATGAAACCTGATTACATCTCTGACTGCTCTCTATTCTATTGGATATTATAGACAGATGTAGAACTTACTGTACTTACAGATGCTTCTGCACATAGAAAATCTATGAAACGATTCTTTGAAAAGAACTTTGATGTGTAGAATGTTTCTACAAATGGTATTTCTAAGTAGAGTGTAGAATATTTTGGAAAATATTTCCATGTACATATTTCTAGTTATGGAATGGTTCTAGACTGAATATTTCTTGTTTTTATATGCATTTTTACATATAAAACATCTACTCTCACGTATGTTTCCGATTTTTTTTCTATTCATCAAGACGTTTCTATGTATAGAAAATCTTCATTTCAAAAGTTTGGGCTTGGTAAGGTGTTAATTATAATTCAAAAATATCTGATCAAAAATAGAGTAATATAGTAAACTATTATTACAATTGAACTTGTTTCTACTCACATTCTAAAGCACTGTACTTGTTTTTGGCGTCCCTGAAAACTCCAGGAAAGGTGTCAGCCCCACGGGTGCAGTGTATTTTATATTCCAAAAAGTGACGCGTTTGCCTCTGGGCCTGTGCTTCCCCAGAAGCCTAAATGTGTTTCAAAAGCCCAGCGGTCTTTCATGTCTAATTCCATGATATTACCCTCAAAGGAAAGCTAAACTTTCCCAGCACAGCGTCTAATCCAGCCTTCATTGGGGAAAAGTGGGGCCTTTGACAAGTGTCTTTCTATGTGCTTGTACAGAGTTAACTTTTCAGACAGAAATTTACCGTTACCAGTTAACCCTTGTGTTATGCTGAAAATCCATCACTTAACTTGGTGCTCATGGTCAAAAATGGCTGACCTTTAGAAAACAGCTTGTATATCTCTTAGTATGACGTTATCACAAAATATACTTGCTCTTATCCAGTTAACACAGGTTTTTCATTGCTTTTTTGAACTGACTGGTCATACACCTCATTGATCTGAGCTTATGCACTTCAGTTTTGAGTAAAAAGAAAAAAATCATTATTTGCATATAAATCAGGAAATTTTCACTCAAAAAGTGAGGTTCATAAACTCAGATCAACCAATCAGCTCCAAAAAGAAATGGAAAACCTGTGCTAATTGAAAGAAAACAAGATGACAAAAAGATTGAATCCAGTATTTGTTAATAATATAGTATTTTAAGAAGGCTGGTCCTTTTTGACTGGGAACACTAAAAGTATACCAAGGTTGGAAAAATCCTCCAAAAGTACAAAAAATGATAAAAAATTGGGAAGCAGTTAAACTGTGTGTTTGCAAATCAAGTAAGTTTTAGTCCAATACAACAACATTAACTAGCATTTTTGGCAAAAAGAAAATCCTGTCCAGTCAAAACGACCAGAACACAACATGACGGTTAAACTACAGTTAAGGGGTGTATTAAAGATGTGTCCAGTCCACAATAAAACTAAAAAAACCTGGCAAAACAACCTTGATGGTGTGTTAAACCTCACCGAGCGTTCAAGCCTAACGCATCTGCAACACCAAGGACAACAGGCCAACTCAATTTACTGCATGTAAGACCAATAACAGGCCTCTAATTCTACATGTGGCTGATTTTATTTGACGCGCTTCCTAATGGCAGACCTCTAGGTATGATCCCAACTCTCATTTATCATTTGCCGTTCGCTACGAGGGTTTTAACGCCACCCTGGGGGAGGCCTGCATCTGAGAAGGTGCTAGATTGATAAAAAGCCTTCCAAAGATAATATCATCGGCACAGCTGGCTAAATCTGACAAGAAATTCCTCACCCGTCGCCGTCAAGACCGTGCTATTCCCTTCCCTCCATTTTTTGGGAAGGAGGTGACAGAAGATTTGCACAGGACAAACTAGCTTGTCACCAAAGGACAAGCCAGCCAGCTGTTAAGGTGTTGGGAACATGACATATCACTATGTTTTACCTCAGATTAATTCACTTATTAGAGCCAGACCCAAATCACCTGTCACTGTCAAATCACATGTCATGGCTGGAAAATGTGTCAGGTACGTCTGCGTTTCACACACACATACACACACCTTCCCTATTACCTCTCAGAACTGCTGTCAATACAATAAATGTAAATCTCCCCGACAGACGCATAGGGCTGCCGCAGTCGAGCTAACAGGAACCTCGCATGAGAGAGAGAGAGAGAGAGAGAGAGAGAAAGAGAGAGAGAGAGAGAAAGAGAGAGAGACTCCAACAGCCTCGGGCACACGGCGCACCTGTTTATTGACACTTCACACTGTGATTGCTTGTATATGTGCTATGAAAAAAGACCTCTGTTTATTTGTACTGTACTTGTCAGAATACGGATTTGTTGGTATTCTGCAATGCCTTCGGTGCAGATGGGCCGTGTGCTATTAGACGGATGTGTACAGTAGCAGAAGGAGGATGGAGGGCTTGATTTTTGTCTTTCAGGCGGAGGAAAGCATGAAAATCGGCCATAATGTGTGACTGCTGTGGATGAACAGCTGCCTGACTGCTTGATTACTGAACAGACTTGAAAGATCATAGCACACACATGCACAAACACTCTCTCGCACACTCCCTCCTGGAATTACTAAAAAGGAGGTGAATCTGACAATAAATGTCAAGAAGGACACTTTCATTTCATGACAATTAAGCACATTGAAACCCCCATAACACAAAAAATCTCAGTCTCATATTATGAAGAAAATACCCTGTAAAGTACATCAGTAAAGTACAAATGGAAAATTTACATCATGGTAGTATCTGCTGTACTGAATTAAACTTGAGCTGATTTTTGTATATAAAAAAATGATGACAGGATGTTTTATTTTTGTATAAAAATATGCATACAGAAAAATGAATCAGTGAAAAATGTGCTTATTGTCATAGAAGAAAAGACCCAAAGCAAAAAATCCTAAAGTAAGAATGATTTTTTTCCTTATATAATTATAATAACACCCCCACCCCATTTTTTGAATAACTAATTTGAGCAATTTACCTAATAATACCACAATGCAAAAGTTTTAAGAGTAAACGGAATAAACGTCCAAAACCCTAAGACATTTTTAAAAGACTTTTGTTTCTTTATTAGCCAAGTTCAACAAAGTTCATGATAATCAAGGATGTTTTGGTCCTATAACTGGATTATGGGAAAGCATATCTCAGCATCAGAATTATAAAAGTCACACAAGACTACATTTACATGCACCCAAATAATCCGTTTATAATCAGATTGACGGCTCAATCGGACTGAAATTTCAATCGGATTGAAGGGGGTGGTTTATTCCTCTTCTAATACGATTGAGAGTGCATGTAAACACTCGATTGGATTGAAACACGAAACTGAAAGAACTGCGCATATGCAATGACGCAGAAATAATGTAATTACCTATGATGCACGAAACAAGTGGCTCTTCCTTTTGAATAAAGTGTTGTATAAGTGCGTGTCCTGTCATTATAAAACTCTCCTTTCACTCGGCAACTGTGAAGTGAGCTGGACAACCTTGTTTTTGGTACTCATCCACAGGCAACCCGTTTCAAAACCATGTAGGATAGTGGTTATTAACAGTGAGAAACTTTATATTTGTGCAGTGTGCGCATGTAAAAAAAAAAACTAAATTCAGATCAAAACATAAATCCAATCACTTTGTTTAGCGTTCATGTAAACACTATATTCAGATTCATCAACTGGAATGAATTCAGTCCGACTGGACCAAAAATTATGCATGTAAACGTAGCCATTGTGACAAGTTTGTGCTTGAATCGGCTGCAGTACATGTCAGTGTAAGAGACTCATGTCTCATGTCTTTATTGGCCAATCAGACGCTTCTGCCTGTCACCCAACTGTCAGACGGGGCATGCAGACAGATTGGCGAGAGGCTGAAATGAGTCAGGACGACAGAGAGAGAGAAAGCAAGAGAGAGAGAGAGAGAGGCCAGCAGCCCCTCCAAACTACACAGTAATACAAATCTTTATTTGGTCGTGAGATGTTGACAGGTCAATTGAACAGAATGAGTCTAGTTTATGATACAGTTGTCAGAGGTGGTTAGGCCTGGAGTCTGTTTATCTGACTACCCGAGATATTCCCACAATCTCTCTCTCAAACCCCAGCACCTCGAGGTTAATTACTTCACCAATTTGAGTAAATGGCATGCCATAGTCCCATCTGTCTCCATTAGTTCCCCACTATTTCTCAATTTACGAGGACGGGGGTCAAGGCGCTGGGTGCAGGAGGGATGTAATAAAGCATGCGATTTTATGTTTACACAAATGCGAGAGCCGGGGCATAAATAACAGAAATGTATCTCTAAAATGGTGAGAGCATTCATAATAATGCTGCTCTTTAAAAAGCCGTTTTTGAGCCATTCTACAACGGCCACAGAGAATGAAAAACATGCCACACTAAAAACTAACAAGCCGGTGAACAGTGGTAATAAATATATGGGCCGCGGCAGCACTCCAACAGGGTGGAGGGGCCATTATGGCTTCGGCGGTCTGTGTTCCAGTGGCCAGGTCTCAATGCACTGCAAACTGGTCAGTGTGACCTGTACAGTCATTATGATGTGCAAGCTATTTTTGGAAAAATATATATTTGCAAGCTAAAATAAAATACTGCACCTATAAAAATGCATCCAATGCAAAAATCCCAATCGTGCTAAATAAAGATATTTGTTTCCCATTAGAAAATGTTTATTTTTTATATTTTCCTTTTTCAAATCACGCAGAGAGAGAGCTGCGTATCACGGACAGCGACACTGAACCGAGCTCTCTTCTGCAAAGTTCTCCTTGAAGTCCCTCCTGCACTTGAACGAACAAAAACAAATCGCAGTTTGAATAAACAAAAAGATGTAAAAGAGCCCAATTCAGCACAGCGGTGTTCTGTTGTTCAGGGCTCACGCAGAGAAAGGCGTCTCAAAACACTTGAACACCGAATCTGCTTCTTTTTGCTCTTGTGCCGACAAATACATACAAAATATATCAAAATACGCGCTTTAAAAAGTATGCTCGAAAAAATTGTCAGTTATTTCTTAAGTGAAAGTAAACAGTTGAGGAAAAAAATGGGATGTGTATTATATTGGATGCGTTCATCATCTCTTAAAGTGACCGCGCCTAATTAAGCCTAATTATAGCTGCTGTAATGTTAATCCAAGAAAATGAAAGAAAATCACTCACTGCTCTTGACTGAATTACTTTGTAGTTTTAACAAGAATTAATGCACAGTCAAACCAAAAATTATTCAGACACCAGATATAATTTTTGATATATTTGACTAGTAGGTACAGGACACTATAAAGCATTTATATAAGTGAGTATAGCAAAATTAAGTGAACTGTGACATATTATACCCAAAGAATCTTCATACAATGAACTACTAGTGAAATTGATAAAAAATTGTATATCAAAAATTATTCAGCACCTTATAAAGCACCATGTATTGCTTATGTGTTTTTTTTTTCTGAATTGCTAATGCAAACTTTTCACACCACAGTCTGAACAAAATTAAGCATTGCTTGGTAATTGTTCAACAAAGTATTGATGGTAGTGTAAATATTGTCATAATAACAGTTGTCTGTAGTTTTGGTTGATTGTAATCCATTACATACTTTTCTATCAAAGTTATGACATTATCAAGACAAATTTGTTCTGACACAGTTTAACTCTAAGTTCTTGTCATATTTTAGAACCATTTTACAAGCGATAGCAAATAAACTGTAATAATGTGAGAAATGTTGAAGGTGTCTGAATTAGGGCTGCAACTAACGATTATTTTGATAATCGATTAATCTGGCGATTATTTTTACGATTAATCGATTAATCTGTTTATGTACTTATATTTTAGTTTTTTTCCATTTTTTCCCCAAGTAAATTATTAATAAATGGTCTTTATCCTTCAGCATAGATTTTTAAGAGATTTTAACCATTTTGCACTGTCATATCCTCATCAAAAATATACCTGGAGTTGTTTTATTGTGTTAGTAATCCTTTGTCGAACTCTTCTGCAATCAGAACACTGACCCATACTCTAGCAAATTTCACAAGGAGATTTCAAATAATGTTTTCACCATGGCAGTCCTTAGAGCTCCTAAAGTAGTTTAACATCCCGAACAAAGCTTATTAAGGAATCTTTCAGAACATATTTTCACAAAGAATAAGGATAAAACAGAATAAAATTGCAGTGCATTGTATTTTATTATTTACTGGGAAACAGCTTTATAGCTTATGCTGTGAAATTGTAAACAATCCTTCGAATAAAGTGCCAGTGACATGAAACCTGAATGGAACTCACAATTTAAAGTAAAATCCATCAGAAGGTTGTCCAGAAAAAAAAACTGGACACACACAAAAAACCTGCTGTGTGAAAAAGAGCAGTGAATACTTAGAAAAAAAGTACATTTCAAATATCTTTAAACATTTACCTCTCTTTCAGTCAGTCATAATTAGGCTGCAAGACTGAATTATGAACTGGTAAATGACAAACTGATCACAGAACATGTTTGTAAAGCGTTAAATGTTAACTGTTAAAAAGCAATGTTATTAGCTTTTACGACTAAACATTTGCAAACAACATTGTACTGGAGAATCTGCACAAATGAAAGTCTTAGGGGCCGTTCACAAATTGCGCCTAAAAACGCGTGGATAACGCTAGGCGCACCGCTTTCTCCTTCTTTCCAAAGCGCTCGTGCAGTTGCGCCCCTGAGGCGTCTGCCTTTGCTAAGCAACCATGACGTGCTCTCTCCTGGAAGACGCGGAAATTTCAGCAAAGGATAAATGGATTTGCAGCTCAAAATATCGCTTGCAGGAGCTCTGCTACTAAATTTATGTCAAAATGGAAATCCATATACAGCTATGATCAGCTGTTCCTTCATTTTGACTGAGCTTTTAACGTTGTTACGGGAAAGGATGAAGCTGATTGGTTAGTTCTTGTCACATGACCCGCGGTGCGCTTGCGGCATTCTGAAAAGTTGAAATGTTTTAACTCGATGCGGTGCGGTGTTGGAAATAACGAACTTGAGCGCGCAAAAGACGCGATATGTGAACGTCCCCTTAAACAGTTCAGTAGTGCAGAGTTTACAGGTTACTCTTCTTTTTTGAAGGCTCAAAGTAAAATACTCCCACAGCACGCTGAATGCTGATGCAGAGACGCTGTTCGGGAAGCACGTGACATAAAACAAGGCCAGCTATTGGCTATTCGCTACTTCTCCTGCTGTACTGGCGGAGTAAAACCTCCGGTGGCTCATTACTGCCACACTTTGGTCACCGCAGATTTGAAATATGCACGAAATGAGCCGCTTACGGCAAATAAAAGTTATTTAGCAACGAATCAATGACTAAATTAGTTGACAACTATTTTAATAATCGATTTTAATCGATTAAATCGATTTGTTGTTTCAGCTCTAGTCTGAATACATTTTGGTTTGATTGTATATTTCATTTTTACATTGAAGACTATCCAGTGCTATTTTACATTTAATTATTCAGTTTCTGTACCTTGACACCTACAAACTTGAAAAAAATGTAAACATTGTGTAAATAGCACAAATAAATAAAAACAAACGAACATACAAATTAAATTAACCGGCGTGAGGTTGTTTTCACCTTGTGCAATGTGGAATTCGTTTTCAGCTTTCTCAAGCAGTTTGTGATGCATTTTGGAAACAGGAGATGAGCCCCTTTTCTAATGCATCACCTGTCTTGAGAAACCCGTTCTAAAAGACTTACTTTTAGTCATTATTTTATTTGGGTAGCACACATATTCTGAATGCCTTCGGCAGAATTCAAATGAGCCATTTTAATCTATATTAATCTAGATTAATTCCAAGATTACAGTGAGATTAATCTAGATTAAAAAAACTAATCTATGCCCACCCCTAATATATATATATATATATATATATATATATATATATATATATTCAATATTTATATATATATTAATATATTTTTTGGGGAAATTGACCAAATAACATCACCATGCATTATACTATTTATTTTGCAAGGTTATTTAATATTTCTGCAAAATAAAAAAATATTAGAAATTCTAAACACTATTATATATATATATATATAAAAAATCAGTACCGTAGGGGGCAGTAGATTTTTATTTTATTTTTTAGCTGGCTGTAACAAACTGTGTAAACTGTGTTACCTGTTTAACTAACTTGATAACCATCTTCTAGCAACTGATTCACCATGACAGCTGTAGATTTAAAAAAAGTGACCTAAAAAAGCTGTTTCTTAATGACCACCATAATTCTCAATAAAAACAATGTGAAACTAAGCTAAAGACGTTTGGATTTATTTGAAACTTTACTTTAATCTAATGATATAATGTAAACCCTGGAACTGATAAAACATGTCAACCTAAAGCTCTATGTAAAGCCCCACCCACAGTGAAATCTCATTGGTCCACACATCTGTACAGTAAACTTCAATATGTTCTGATTGGCTGTAACTGTCACACTGATCAGCATTTTCACTTTCTGTGCAAACAATCTACTTTTCACTTGTTGCAGCACTTCAAATATCGATTGTTTGTTAACAGTAACAGTTATGTATGATTTTTTTGTGCTTGCTCCAAAGTGTAAGAAGATGAGGGGATCAAAGACGTACAGAACGTGATGATAGATGATAAATCTAATGGAAAGATATTAAAAAGGGTACAGAGAAGTGGAGAAGAGCTATCACTTTACGACACGCGGCATGGCAGAAGCGTCCTTCATCTTTGGCCATGCGTGTGTGTGGTGTGTTATAGGGAGCCAGTGGTAGGGCAATTAATTTCATCGTAAGGTAAATCCAGTCTCCAGATTTCCCCTTCTCTCTTTCACACACGTTATTAGTCTGTCTGTGTCTGCCTCTGCCTGCGTCCCAAAGGATCCATACATTCAGCTGTTAAAGATGACCTTGCCAAGAACACTAAACTGCTAACTTTCCCGCTCCCCCAGTCTCTCTCATTCCAGGCGCTTCAAAACGACGCCGTAACAAAAGAGACACTTTTAAAAGCGAATTTTATTTGTTCTGAAAAATACTACCAAGAAAAAAAAAAAGAAAAAAAGAGGAGAAAGCTCTCCTCCACCCACGTCCAAAACCACTCGCACTTCACTCTGTCCCAGATTTTTTGGAGGTTGCCGGAGTCTCTCAGTCTCTAATCTTTGCCGTATGCGTGGGAAAACAGGAAGTCGCTGGATGCTGGATGGGGCCTCCATGTGTAAACAACAAAGCTACTGTCATTTAATCAGGGGCCCTTTAAAGAGCGTGGCAGCGACGCGGAATGGGACTCCACTCACTTTTCCCTTTTCAAGGACAATTGTTCTTTTTTGCCCTCCGCTGGCGTGCGACTTCACATTCATGTAAACAACCCGTCACCGGCGAAACACTCGACGCCAGTCGCTCTTCAGCTGTCTGCCGTCACTTTGGTTTCACCGCTTTTGTTTGTGAATTATAAATCTAAATCTAGGCATAAGGTTAAGCATTTCCTTACAGTGTGTCTATAGTTCCTTTGACATGTTTTTAGCTTGAAAGCACCTGCCGTAGACACGTCCCCGGCGTGGGAATACCATCTGCAAAAGCTATCGCGGGCGGTAAATTCCAAAAAAGTAAGTGTGGGAAATTACTATTTGTTTTCAATTTCAGATCAAGCAGATTTCTCTACGGGGGACGAGAGAGTATTAATGTCGATGAGGCCGCAGTGTTTCCTCCACCGCCCCGACAGGCCATTAGTCTCTTCTGACAAGCCCGCAACCTGCCACACATGGCAAAGTAATGAATTGGGGGGAAGATAAGGAAATAAAATCATCCTTAATTTCTCAGTCTGCTTTTGTGTAAACTAATATATTTCCACCCCAGCACGCTTGATATGTTTGGTGCTGCACTTGCCAAGCTCAGCATCTATGAAAGATGGTGCCGAGACACTATGGGAATAAAAAGAGGTAAAATTTGACAGCGCTGCTCGATGACTTTCGGCATGCCATTTCTAAAATGACACACAATGAGAGACGGACAGTAGTGTCGGTATGTATATGTATAATGAAATGCTTCACCATTAACAAAATCATGTTCTACACACACACACACTGACGGTGTGTATACTCTAAGCCCCTAGACCTGATAAAATATATAGCTTAAATGTCAATGTAAACCTCAGTATGCAAAAAGTATTTGTTTAATAGTAGTGAAAAACTACATTACCCATGATGCCATACAGAAAATTTCACCAATCAAAGAGATCCTGAAGCACTACGAATGACAATCAAATCAAACTAACTGCAATATATATATATATATATATATATATATATATATTCCTCACTAATGCCATATTCATCAACATGTTTACTTTCTGTGTGAATTATCTACTTTTAAGTGGAAAATTTTTGCATCACTTCAAATACTAATCAGTTTGTAAAATTTATGATTTTTTGGTGCAAAGTGCAAGTCGATGAAGTGACCAAAGACATACAGTATATTATGATAAATCTCATAAACATATACACATATGTATACATGTATGTAAACTGAGATGCTTCACCTTTAACATGTTCTACACACGCAGTCTATGGACAGAAACATTGCAGTACAAAACAACCAAAGTGCACTAATAAACAATCATGTGGCAAAGGAGAAAACACAAGCGTGCCCTAATTTGAAAACAACTTAAGCGAGCAGACAGGGAATTGGTGTTTTGGTACTGAAAAATCATATAGTTGTAGGTAATGGATTGTTTGCATTCAGGGGCAGGAAGGCAATTACTTTGAGGCTCATTAAGGTGGCAAATTTATTAATGCACTGCTAAACGTGCACTAACCAACCGCCGATTTATGTTAATCTCTGTACAGCTGTTGAACTAGCAGGGGAAAAGTGTTTGTCTGTAGTGAAGCAGGATTTCAGACCCTGAGAACAGTGCAGATCATGAATACTGAGACCATCCGAAGAATATCAGAACGAGGATATGAATATACGGTGTGAGTGTTTGTGTTTCTACATACACTAGTTGTGCTTATACTTTGTGCATGTAAACTTCAAGTTTATAACTTTAACATTCTACAAAGGTTTAAGTGCAATATGTATTTATATCATATCAGCTATCGGCTGTAACACTTACAATAAGAACTCGTTACAAAAATTGGTTAATGCATTAGCTTAAATGAACTAACAATGAGGAATATATTTGATTCAATATATAACTACTGATTTATACTGTAAAATGTATTAGTACTTAATGCAGTGAACTAATGTTTTACCAATACAGGTTTTTTAAATTAATACTGGATATAGAGTATATCAACCAATATTGGATATTTATTTGTACATACTCATTTCCTCTATTTTTACATAATAATAATAATAAAAATTTAATAACTATTAATCAAAATTAATATCCATGTTCACACTATATATTGTAATATTGTGATGCCTAAATTAACTTTCAGCTTTTAAAATGATTTTTTTTTTACTTATTTAGTTTAAAAACGCATACAATTTTAATATCAGCAATTTATCAATTATCAGCCATAACATGAAAATAATGTTTGGCTTATCTGTATCATTCATCAAGTTGCATCTACAACTTAAAAGGGTTTACAGCCTGATTCAGCAAGGACATTTTTGTCTTCTATTTTCTTTTTTTTCTTTCTTTCTTTTTTTTTTGAGAAAACTAACAATGTACTGGTTCTTCAGGAAACTCCTATGATGTAAACTGAAGAATCACATAACAACTCCATAACTCTATATTGATAAGAAGAAGGTTCTTCGCTGAACCTCAAAAAGTATTTTGAGACTTTTAAGTCACACTTAAAATTGTCTAGAATTGTTGCATTAGATACAAACACCAAAGCAAGTGTCATCTTTATTTTGAACCGAATGTCTCTAGCTGTATCATTAAAAAAAACAACTTTCAAATGTAAAATGTTAAAATAAACGACACCTGCTTTGCTATTTTGTTATGTAATTAACATTTTAATGTGACTTAAACAGAGTTTTATTTTTGTATATTTCAAAAACAATTACAAAGGAATGGCCACTGAATTAAATGCAAAATGAAAGGTAAAATGTACCTTTTATTTACAACTACGCAATATATATAATTTTTTTTTCTTTTTTCATATATGCATGAACTATAGCTATAAACGTGTATCTTCATGTGACCCGGGGTCTCCACACAGTGGGTGTGTGTGTATGTGTGAGTTGACAGTGAGGCTTGAGGGAGTCATTAGTGACCCCAGCATGCTCTGCCACACTAAGCACAGCTGATTCGTCCACAGAGACCCTCAAGACCATCTGCCCCCTCACCCTTCATTCTCTACAGCAGCACTCACACATCATGAACTTACAGCCCCTTTTCACATTTCTGAGCGTCCGCTATCACTTTTAAAAGCATCAACCGCTACTAATGACAGCAAAACAAAAAGAAGACAAAGTGAAATAATACTGGGAAGTCGTTCTTAGTGCAAATCCTCAAGCAGCGTGGAGCTCTGCAGAGAAAGGAAAAAGGTCTCGTGGCACTTAATGAATGAATCTGTGCTCATGTCTCAATTAGCAAATAATTAATGGCTGTGTCAAAACAAATTGCTGGGCTAGAGAGCTGTGCTCGTTATTAACTTTTGTGCAATGATGAAGAAAACAAACAAACTTACAAAAACAGCACAGTTTTCTTACTGCTGTCACATCTCACTTACGACACTGATAGGGATTTCATGAGCTCTTTCTTTCTGTAAGAATGCCTTACAGAAAAGAAAAACAACCTTTACTCATATCCAAACTGGCCTGATTTACTTTCTTAGTAAATGTCCCTGATCTTATTGTGTATTGATGCATGTTCTTCTAAAGAAGTCTTTACATACTCTTTCATTAAACTGTAATAACTTACTCTGCCTCTGAAGCAATGTTTTAACACAACACAACAAAGGCCACATGGATGGATAAAAAATACTATTTACCATCTATGTTTCAGTTTAACATTGTTCTACTTTTTGCAATCCAATCAAATCTCAGTTTCACACAGAAATATACCTAAATATGAAATAAATGCTGTTCTTTTGTACTGAGAACAACCAGGGCTTCCACAAAAATATTAAGCAGCAATAAAATGAATAATGATACGAAATGTTTCTTGAACAGCAAACCAGCATATTAGAATGATTTCTGAAGGATCATGTGACACTGAAGACTGGAGTAATGATGCTGAAAATTCAGCTTTGATCACAGAAATAAATTACATCTTGAAATATAATCAAATAGAAAACAGCTGTTTCAAATTATAATAATATTTCAGAATATTACTGTATTTTTGATTAAATAAAAGCAGCTTTGTAAAGCATAAGAGACGTTTTTAATAAACATCATAACTTTTGAACTGCAGTGTATAAACATCTAAACGTCACCATATGAATGATTCTTTTATGAATGCCATCCATATAGAAAACACATCAGATCAGATCTCCAAAAGTTCCTAGTCAATCACTTCTGCCCAACGAGAAACACATAGAGGAGATGGAGCACAACGATCTACAATTAGATCATCTGCCGGAACACATAAGAGTTAACATGGGAATATACAGAACCACTGCAAGCAGCGGCGGGATTGTTGAAAAGGATGCATTGATGCGTCTGGAGCAAAAGATACGACTCCATCCAGGTCCAGTGTTTCTACAGCTTGCCTGTACCAGCAGCATTAATGGCTTCTTAATGTATATTCAGCAGGCTGAAAAAAGGCTGTTATGTGCTGCTCTTGCTTGAGGATCTAGTTAAATGATTCAGAGGGAAACTACGGCTTTCATTTAGACTCGTGCCCTCCAGTCTGTTTATGCTGGTCGATACACTTGTCTGAAGAATATAATGGATTAGCACATCATTCAACACAGCCGCAGCGAGGCAGACTGCAGGCGACCGGGAGAGAAAAGTAAATTACAGTTAGCAGCCGAGCCGGGTCATGCCCTGAGCGAGGAAACATCATATCAGCTCTTGCAAACTCCTGTTCCCCCATCCAACCAACTAGAGAGCACGAGGAAATAAAACAAAAAAATAATGAGAAAACTATAAGACTAAACCTAGTACAGCAGGTTCAACAAAATCACCTTTCGAATGTCTTTGCATTTGAACGTCTGGACTTAGGACGTGAACAGAAAGGAGAAATGAAAGGTTCTGTCACATGATTCACATTACATGACGTATCATCCAAAACCAAACAAGACGGCAGAGAGCATTCCGGAAACCTGAAACATAGCATAGCGACAGTATTGGGTAATGCATTAATAATAAAAAAAATTAACTTACTGCATTACTTGGTTACTTTTTACGGAGAGTAACACATGTTATTTTCCGGTTACTTTTTGTATATCGCGTTACTTATGAAAAGGTAACTCCGATATTTTATTGTAAATTTAATAGTAATGCATCACTTTACTAGTTTGTTGAAAAAGTAATCTGATTACATACTTGTAATGCATTACCCCAAAATTAGTTAATAATAAGCGAGACTTTATGATTACTGACACAATGACAAAAAATGGAGGCAAAACAAGACAAATCTAGCTTGTTTTACACATACTGTGTTTGAAATCATGTTATCTACTAGGCACTACATATGGTTTGAAACGTACTTCTCACTCGTTAAAAGGCATGTTTTCTACATAGTGTGAACATGGGTAGCACGAATGAAATTCATCATTCATCCCTACAACTAAAACTAAAACCATAAAAGCAAGCATTTTCGTTGTTTAAAAAATTCAGACTAAAATAAAATGTAAAACAACTTCAACTTATTTTAGTTGCCAAGGTAACATTTCTCATTTCCATTGACACGGTGTCCTAAAATAACTCAAACTGAAATGAAAATGAAAAAAAATTAGACATTAAAAAAGATAAATTAATAAAATGTCAAAAACACAAAACAAAAGAACTGTTTACAAATGAAAATGGAAACTATAATATAAATCTAATTTAAAATATAAAAATAAACTATTATGATATTGATACTACAACAGGATTATGCTAGGATAGTGAAGTGTCCATCGAATGCTCTTTGCAGAATCTCAGTGGAAGTTGAAGTTCACCCGGATTCATTCCGTCTATTTTTTATTTTTTTTGAATATTATGAATTTGCACATACTGTACAGTAGTACTGCTTTTTTGCTATAGTTTTTCACACACTATATAGTATGAGAGTAGGCATATTTGGACGCAGTGGCAGACTGTCCTCAGTCCAGCATCAGTTTCTCTTTCCAAAACCCAGCGAGCCACCTGAAGAGGCAACATTTTACAGAATAAAAAACTCATCTCTTTACTGAATATTGCAGAGTACCTATAAAAATACTTTAGTGCAATTAAAACTCTTTATTTTTTCTCAGTGTTTGTAATCTCCATTGTAGAACACCGCACCATGAGTGAGGTATTACAAAACATACATGTGACGGGAAGTTTATCTAACAGGTTTACACAGGAAAACAGCTGAACAGTGTGTGTTCTGTGTAGAACGTTCCTTATGCAGATCCATGATGGTTAGGATGCTGTCTTAGAAGGGAGCTGACTGGGTCTGGGACAGAACTGTTGTCCTCTCTATGACACTTGATTTATTCTCAATTATCCAACTGTCCAGTACAGACACATGGGAAATGTAAATGAATGCTGCATCTTATCTTAAGAATGAGTTTGCTTTTCCTGTAGGAAAGAGATGAGAAACATGGCTGAGGCTTCTGGAATCTCTCTCTCTCTCTCGGTTCCATTAAAGGAATATCGATTGAACTCTGCTGCCCGCTGCAACAAAATGCCATGAAAATAAGAGAACTTAATATAGCTATTCATTTTCATTGAAAGAAAAGGTTGAACACACACCTTAACATTTGGGAGCTCTCTTTTCTTGGGGAAATGAAACTATTAGTTTGTGAGCTGGAATTAAATGCAAAGCTATAAAAGCACTGCAGCTTTATATGCCATGACAACAACGTCAATCCTGACTAAAAGAGATAACTGCATGTCATGTCCTTAGTCCAGTGATCTTTTGTTAAACGGTCAAAATGCATGGCCTAATTCCAAACTGCAGGCTGTATCTGTGTATATTTACTTCTCACTACTTTCACCCAGGAACACAAACTGGCAGGAGAGAACAGAAGCCTCGAGCAAAATATCTCTAAAGTGACAAATTTCATGGATCAAACTATTTTGTGTATCAGGGGCTGAGATACTTCAGGTCTCAGTGGTGTGTGATGTTACAAACAAATCCACAAAAATCTCTTCATAGTTAATGACCTGTGATTGACAGCCCTAATATAAATACTTTATAGATATACAAATATAAAATTTGTCTTAAACATATACATGCACGTGTTTGTATTTATATATACATAAAAAATATACACAGCACACACACATGCATTATGTAAAAAAAACAAAAAAAATGAACACGTTTTTTGAAAAACATTTATAATCTATGAAACGTCTACTGTAGTCATCATGCTCTATGTTGAGTATGGTTTCACTAATAATAATAAACGTACATTTACATAAAGCATTCATATTTGTCCATGCCTAGAGTATTAAAAACTAGAAAAGTATTAAAGTATAATTAATACTAAATACTATTAATACTAAAGTATATTGTATTCAAATATTAAAGTTTTCTCATAGAACTGAAGCTACTGCTAAATTCAAAGCTTTATTTTTCAAACCAGATGACACTTCAAATCAAAATGAATGTTTAGACCTTGCCGAATTTACCTGTACATGCTTATACTCAAGAATCGTCCACTCATTTTTATAGAAAACCACACACCTCTGCCTGAAGCCAGGACATAACCACACTGATCATCAAGGCATCCCACAGGATTCGTCCTCCTCTGAAAACCGTGAATTTATCTGCCATCTATTGCATTTACAAATAGATTGTCAAGACGCTCCGTTCTGTATCTTTTTATTGCATGTCAAAATCTGTGTGTCTCGAATAGGTGGAATCTTAATCTCTCCTCCTCCGATATGCAACAGCTCTATCTTACTAATGAAAATGTTGTCAACGTTTCATCGTTTGCATGCCTGGGCTCTGCTGCCGCTGCGTTAATGTAAGGAAGATCAGATGATACCACCAGCCTTTCAAAGCTGAGGGGAGAAAAGAGGCTAACAGGGGTGAGCAGATAATGCACATTTTGCATCAGTAACTACATAACAACTCCACACTTTCATTGCAGAATAAAAACATCATTTCTAAAGTAATTTTTGATGAGCTGAATTAACGTAACTGGGCTCTTAAACTAGTCTCTAAATATGGCATTCTAAAGCATTCTAAATTTGTCTTCAAATTCCTAGGGACAAATTCACAATTTATTATATTAGCATGAAAATGTGGCAAAAGTCTTATAAAAGTCAAATAGCAATTTTTGCAATTTAGGTCTGCATGACAATTTCTTACTTTTTATATTTTTAATGCTATTATTTTCTTATCTTATATTTTCCACATCTTATGAATAGTCTCTTTTGGGGCTCTAAAATCTTTTCTAAAATGCTTTTATAATTTGTAATGCTTTTTTATTGAACTTTAGATGTGGTGCCAGATTTGATATCCACAAATGTCATATGAGCAAATAACACCCAAAATATTAAACAGTGCAGTTGCCCCATTTCCACTGTAAATAAATAAATACAAATAAATAAATTGTAAATGAAGATGATTGGAATACATTTTCAATCAGGGCCAAAAACTAACATTTTGCCTCACCTGCTAATGGCCAGTGACCTGACAAAATATACTGGCCGTAAATAAGTTTACTGGCCATAAAATTGTATGTGCATTATTTAATAAAAAAAAAAAAAACTGTCAAAACAAATTGGGGAATTAATTGCAATTTTATTACTAGTATTAATATTTATTTATGTTTGCATGCATTTATTTATTAATTTAATCATTATAATTAAAAAAATTATTATTATATCAAATTATAAAAATTACATCAATAAAGAAATATCAATAATTACTGACCTGTAATAGTAATATTTTTATTTATATAATAATAATTATTACATTTAATAACAATACAATTACAATACTAATAATCTAATAAGTCTTTGCTTTTAAACATTAAACTATAGCTTTTTTTTTGGCAGAAAACTTAAGGGAAACTTCTCTTTTGAAATGTAACTTTTGTTAACAAATGCTAAAAGCTCATGACAAACGGTGTTCATGTGAAGACACATTTATTGCTTACTGCTCTGAGACACTGAAAACACTGTTATTATGGCGGCTCACACATCAGATTACATATTTACGTAATTACCAGTCTTTGCAATTTAATAATAATGCAAAACCCTGGTGATTTCATGCAACAAAACGGCAAAAGTTAAAAGTATGCCAGATTTTAGTAGTCTGCTGTATCCTCCACACTGAGAACTTTCAATGCAAAGAGTGCAATTTTTGACCATGTGACCTGTTACCTGATTTGCATTTTTATTTTAGAAAATCTGGTTTTAAAACAAAATGCAAATACACAACACAATTCATTCCTCTCTTAACATCGGTCATTAATATGATTACTCCACTGCCCTCTGGATTGTGCATCAGACTTCATGTCCTATGGAATTCTGGGAATAGTAGAAACAAAAAAGCGCTTCCAGAGTGGGTTAGGATGACATTGGCAGGCAGATGCTTAGGCCTCCCCAAAAGAACAGCCATTTGCACTTAAATGAGAGGATTTGTGGCCTGTCACCCCATTACCAATACACCGTATGTGAAACCATGTCTTTATCCCACATTATAGTGGTGGGAATGAGATCTCCTTAGACCACTTTTCTCTCTCTCCTTCACTTTCTAGTCTGTCTGTATCTCTCTTTTCTCATCCTTCTGTACAGAATATTTCAGATTCAACTCGCTTGTCCGTAAGGGATAAATCAGACATGACACATGCTGCTCTCTTGCATGTCTCTCAGTGTTAGATTTGAAAAAAATGGACTTGGGATCAAACCTGCACAGAGCAGCGAAGGCCGGCTGTCTGCTTTCGCACGTGTCTTCAGCAATTTAGAAAGATATGGCCATCTTAAAGCACTAAAGAGGTTATATTGTACACTGTTTATAATTATGCCTTAGGCTGTCTGCAACAAAAACTGGTGTAATTTAGTTGTGCATTACCATTTCTCCCACTTTTTGTGAGAAACAGAATATTATTTAAATAGGTCGGTTGCAATCTACCAGTTGATCGCAAGTTGCTGGTACATCGCACATCATTTAATTGTGCTTTAGGAGAGAATAAAGGGTGTTCTTACAGCATTGAGCAATGTAGCAAATCACAGACATATCTGCTGATTTCTAGAATGCAAAGGCCAATCAGAGAGGTTTATGTTAGAAACCCCTCACCGCTGAAAACACAAGTTTTTGTTCAGTTGTAAAAGCTTGCGAATCCTCTCATTACAACATAGAGTGTATACACAATCTAAATAATAGATGGATTGTGTAGAGAGATTGACTGATCTTTGTGAGATCATGATAATTAAACGGAGCGTGCCAGCTGTTGCGCTTCAGGTGTCCCAAGTTCACTGTCATAATCTATTGTTCCTTGGTGTTTTCAATCTAATGTTAAAACGGAACAATATTCTAATTGAACATTATTTTTTTTATTTAACTATTAGATTAATTTAATATAAAGATTTTTCTTTTTTTGGATATTTGGGTTTTTATTTGGTAGATCTCATTGATTTTGTCATTTGAAAAGATGAACCCCACACACAAAAAGTATGGGCACCCTTGATTTAAGTCATTATTCAGTGATAATCTTTCCATCTTCTAGGGCTCTCAAATTTCATTAAAACTTATTCAATTCATAATCAATTCTCTATAAACTTTAAATGTGGTGCAATGTTTGATATTGCCAAATGTCATTGACTCTTGAGTTATATGCATGATCACAACAAAGAAAGTTTAAAAACATGACTTCAAATTGAAATCAGTGAATGAATTAGACTACCATTCAAAAGTTTGTAGTTAGGGTAAGATTATTTTCTTTTTTTGAAAGAAACTCATACTCGTTTTTACAGGAAAGAATAAAACAACCAAAAGTGACAGAAAATACATAGAACTCACAAAATATGTCTATAACTTTTCCTTTACCTTTTAATCAAATAATCCTGAAAAAAAAAACTGTTTTCACAACACATGAAGCAGCACAACTGTTTCCAACATTGATAATATTACATGTTTTTTTGAGCAGCAAACCAGCATATTAGAATGATTTCTGAAGGATCATGTGACACTGAAGACTGGAGTAATGATGCTGAAAATTCAGCTTTGTGTCACAGGAATAAATTATTGAAATATTTTTACGTATAAAAAGGTTATGTTAAATTCTTACCAATCCCCAACTTTTGAATACTACAGTAAATGTTGTACTGTTTCTCAAAAAAAGTCCTATTATGGCTTTAGAACACAAATCTTAGGGACCATATTTATAATACTTTCATGGCTTTTTGTTTTGAAGCGTGTTAATATAAATCACCATCCATTTCTATGATGGAAAGCTTGGATATTTTGCTAAAAAATGAAAAGGGTGACAAGGGTGTTCTTGTTACTGTACCTTTAATACTTTATGTAAATGACCTCTTTTTATTGGCCAACCTCCACATACTACTATACTTCACACGGTAATTCAACATCACTGCCTAAGTTGCTAAATAATAAATATCTGGTCATATGTAAATGTGGTTGTGTAACATATTTTCCATAAAGGTTTTTTTCACCATATATGCAGTAGTCACAGTCTTTCAAAAGAGAAAGGAAAATCCTGTTTGCACCTGCATCCAAACATCCACTGGCATTCACAAAACCTGCGATCACTTGTAGCGCAGCCAATGATGCGTTTCCTGTTCAGCTTACAGGCTTTGTTTGATGGATGCAAAGGTATCTTAACGTGCCTCTGGCCCACTGGCAGATACCAGCTCCGGCATCCCTCTTTCTTAATGTATTCACAACAGAACGGGGCAGGAAGGATGAAAGGAGAGATATCAGACGGTCCCAAAACCTGCAGCGGATCGCAGCACTGCGCTCATTCTTCACCGGTGTCTCTGACACTCTTCTGCTGTTTATTTTCGTTCGTTATCAGCAGTGTGGCGTGCGACTCGGCCCGCATTGCACCTGCTCTCCAAGCTCTACATATTGATTCATTACTAATTATCTATCGCACAGGCCGAAGAGTGTGCCGTGCATCATCGCAGGTGTTACCCTCGATAATGGATGGATGAAGTTATCACCCTAGTACACAAAGTGGCAATGACATTTGCAAAAAATCCTCTAAGCAAATTTCCCTCTTATCTGCTGGCAGTGGCGCTGTGGAAGTGACGACTCAGAGCACCATCATTAAGTCACAATAATTAGCTCTCATTTGTAAAAGCTTGTGTTCATAAATACAGATAATTGTATTAGCGGCATTTACGGGGAAAACTAGGCATGTTTTACAGGATTGATGGTTCAGACCTGCGGAAATTTCTCTAGCCAACTCAAGGGAAGTAGATACAGCAGCACATTAAAAACAATGAAGAACAGTGATTATTTATCAAACATGAGATATGATGGTATAAGTATACTAATACACTCACACACACATACACACACACATACATACATACATATATACTTACACTTACACACATACATATATATTAGAGTACTGCACGGGTCCCTTTTTGGAGACCTGCGACCGCCCGTACCTGCAAAGTTCAGCACCAGATCCGACCCGTCACCCGTGATAATATAAAAATTAAATCCGCACCCGCCCAGACCCGTAAATCAAAATTTTGAGATCATCTTTAGCTACTTTAGACTCAAAATGCAGCCGAAAAAAAAAAAAAAAAAAAACTAACACATGAACTAGGGCTGTCACTTTTGAGAAAAATCTAATTCAAATGGATATCGAATATAATGCAATGTATTCTAATATATTCGAATATCTACGTGCCCGCCCCCCCGCGCATAAAAAACAACAACAAAAAAACACCGTAGCCTAATAGAGATTCAATCACAAATGTATTAATAGTGAGTCAAACAGGACTATCTGGATTATTATTTTTTTTACTTAATGTTTGAAACAGCAGGTTTTCAATTTATATGAAGTGCCACTATGCATATCCCACAACATTAGGCTAAATGAAAAAAGAAAAAGAAAAAAAAGATTCAGAACAGGCACAAACAATAACGTGACAACTTAAACAGCAGCAGGAGTAAGGCATATAGCCTAGCCTAATTCATTTCTTAATATTGTTTGCAAGAAACACCAACTTGATCTGGATTAAGTGCGGCCAGGGTTCGAAATGACTTGGGACTCTTGGGGGGTCCCCTAAAATTTTATTAATTAGCAAACAAATGTATGATCAAAAAAGAGAGAGGTAATCGAAGCCCTCGCCCCGCTGCAAATATCTAGATACTTACATCCCCGACCCACCCATATAGACACAGAGTAAAATGAAATTCTGAAAAACTATCTATCACTTCTTCTTGCTTTACTACTCCTTCCAATACTTCCCGAAAACAATTTCACCTGATGATTTGAGTAGCTCTTTTTGTAAAGTTCTAGGATGATTGGGGTAATTTTGTAGGGCAGGCCTAGTGCTTCTGCATAGAAAATAATAAAGTACAAGCATATATAAATGCAATAGAACAAAAATACATGTGAAATAAAGCAGTGCTTTTGGTTTTTCAGGTAAATTAACTATTTAGTTAAAGAAATCAAATAATCAAATGTAAAATAACACTGCATTCAATGTATACATTAAATATGATTCATATAATTAATACAGTTCATCTTTAGCTACAAAAGTGTATTTTCTCTTTCTCTTTTGTTGTTTGATTAACTTAGGTGACACAAACAGTTGCAGGTATATTGGGTTGCTGTCCCTTTAAGATGAATGCATGTATCTAATACCGGTAATGACACGCATCCGTTTTCTTTCTCTGACTGTGTTTATGGGGAAACTCTTTGAGACGGGCACTTTTGACTTCTTTTTTTCGGACACATCGTTCATTTTTTTTCCGTTCAAACACCGGTAAGAAAGACAAGGTAATTCGGTGATCACGAACTTCTGTCTGCGACTGTGTGGCTCTGTGCACCGACAGACCAGTCTACATTTGGACATAAATATATAGCCTACTACAGATACAGCAAAGAAAACGTCGGCAGTATTGATGGCAAAATAGGCTACAGCATATTTCGTTCTGTATTGACAGGAAGTTTTTTAAAGCAGAATTTGATGCAGTTGCAGATACCATAATGAAAAAGAAACATTTTGGGCGGGGCGCCAAAAAGCGCGCTGTTTTTGCATCCCTGATATCTGCAATTTCCCCCAACAGCCATGTTATCACATAAGCACAATTTACCCTAGAAAAAAAGTTGGCGATTTTTCCTTTTCCTCTTTTTCTCTCCATGTGCAGAGGATGCTAAATTAAGAAAAACAATATTAGCTTCTTTACCAAGCTCTCATGTGCAGTCATGCTCAAATCACATTCACTTTCATCAACTCACAGACTTGAATTTAGTCCTTGTTATCTTTCGTAATCACTGACTGGACAAGTAACATTAGGTTGTTAAGCTAGCTTTGAATAACTAGTCTAGCTGCTAGGTCTGCTGTTAGCTGGCAGATCATTTGGCTTCATACACATAAGTTACAGCTAGCAAGAAACGTTGACAAACGTACTCTTCTACATTACACTGGGTATCTCTAATGTTAGTTAAAGCAACTTTTGATATAGGATCTCGAACTCCTAATATTTTACTATAAGCAATAATGGAGATATAAACACAATCGAAGAACTTACAGGATTTTCATTCAGGATTTCACTCTTTATGATGTTTCTTTTTGCCGCGTTCATCTATTCTGCAGGAGCACCACAACAACTATCTGTGACGCTGTATAGGAACTCAATCGGCTACTGGCTGCCCTGATTGCTGCCTCGCGCTAGGAAATCAATTAATTACCGTTATAAATACAAAACGTCACTAAAACCTATAATTTTCACAATAATTTTTAATGTTAAAATATATTTGTCGGGGAATCAAAATCCAAAAATGAATTCTTATGGGGGTCCCTAACGAGTTATGGAGGGTCCGGGACCCCCCCAGACCCCCTCATTTCGAACCCTGAGTGCGGCTCTCTTTTTATTTACAATGTTACAAACACACGATTGAAGCGCACAGATGTGCCTGCCTACTAGCTCTTATTCGCGTGATTTGGTCATGGGCCTACGCTACAATACGTCTAGAGTGCCCTCTACTGGATAAGATGGCAAAGAATAAAATAAAAAACAAATGGTCTAATCATAGACTGTAAAAAATGCGCTATACATGGCATTTTAAAAACCGGATATTCTATTTATAGTTCGATTATGGATATTTCACGTAAAGTTTGAATGCATAGTCGAATATCGAATAAAAAGTGACAGCCCTAACATGAACAGTCTTTCTCTTTTAGGAAAATGGGTCAAAACTGGGTATAAAAAAACAACAACAACAACAAATCATGCCCAGTTCTGACATACTGCTTAAAGAAGAAACAGTTATAGGGGGAAAACAATTAAATAAATGAAAGAAAAAATATTTTAACTTGTACATTGCAAAAATACACATGGTTCACATAGGAACAGCTGTCAGCTTCAGAAACTTTGCCCACCTTCAAACAAAAAGTCAATAAGAACAGAGCTCATTTACATACAGAATTTTTTAAAGTAGCAAAATACAAAGAGAATGCTAAAATATGACTGTGTTTTTTGTGAAATAAACCTTGGCTAACATTATAAATGTAAAACGCAACAAAAGTGAGAATACGGCGCTTTTAAAATGTACAACACTTGATTCAGCCTAGTATGAATTCCTATAGCCCTTTCTCTCTCCTCTCAGTGCTCAATGATACTCTTATTTCCTAAAGTGAGAGATGGGATAGGGGCTGGTATACACGCTGTCCATGACTCTGTGCTCTCCTCTCTGAGAGGGTCAACCCTCATCTATTATTCCTCATGGCACGAGTCGCAGGGGCTCATCAGCCCTTGTTATATCCTTATATGATGGGTTTCCCGCTTCTAATACATGGAGGAGATTACAAACGCATTTTTCTCTTTTGCAGCATCTGGGTGGATGTGCCACATTAAGGTGTCACCCTGGCTTCTGATAAAAGGGTTATTACTGGCTTTATGGCCCGGCCACATAGCAAGGGAGCACACCTTATGTGTAATGAATAGCATTTTTCTTTATAGAGGCTAACTGTACATTGAAAGCACAGACTTTTTGACTTCAAGCTGATTTCAACTGCGCAAAGAAAGTAAGTCAACATTACATTAAAATAACTATTTTTTATTTCAGTATATTATAAAAAATATGATTTATTCCTTTGATGCAATGCTTAATTTTTAGCATCATTACTCCAACAGTGTCACATGATCCTACAGAAATCATTCTTATATGCTAATTTGATGCTCAAAAAAATTTAATATTATTATCAATATCAAGAAAATCCACACATTTGTGCTACTTAATATTAACTATTATATATTAAATATTAAACTTTTTATTTTTTTTTAAGAAGTCTTTACTGTCAGCTTTGATCAGCTTAATGCATCCTGGCTGTAGTATTAATTTTAGATATTATATATATATATATATATATATATATATATATATATATATATATATATATATATATTATATAAATTGTATATATATAGCTAAAACATATGCACTGACTATTAGTCTACAGCAAAAAATAAAGCAGTACATTTAAATAGACTTATGTTTTTTAATGTTGATTATCAATCTGTCACATCAGTAATATTCTAGCGGTCAGTAGTGAATGCTCTGGTCTGCTGGCATTACCACACTTTACCTCTCAACCTTAAAGCAGCGCTAGCAGCACAGAGAGTGAAATATGAGAGCTCTTCCTTCATCTGTTCACCACACTCTCTCGCCCCATCTCTCTCTGGGGCTCCAGTTAAAAAATAGCATCAAATTTCAGCACCAGCACGGCTCTGATCTCTTTATAACGTTCAAGATTCCAGCATTAATTAAAACACAGCCGTATATCTGACGATGAAAATCTTTACATAGTGTTCCCTCGCCCCTGTTTGCGAGACGATGGCAAATCTTATCAATAAAAACACTCGTGAGTGAGTCTAGTGCTGAGAGACGGACCTGATAAAGTGTCACGACTAATGAGAACGAGAACAAAGTTTTGGAAAACATCAAGACCACAGAGTATAGAATATTAATATAATGCTTTTGGATGAATCTCACAAAACCTGTCAAGGACACATATGGGTCATATATTTTTCCAAATAATAACCGTTTTCCCCAATTTACCATTATCATAATGCGATAAATCTCACTATCATTGTATGTACTGCCGATTCATATTATTTATTTATTTTTACTCTCTCTCTCTCTCTCTCTCTCTATATATATATACACTGCATATATAGAATCATAAAGAAGTGAAAATATTTTCATGACAAATAGTTATATTTTTCTCAGATTTCTCATTATCTTAATGCTGTAAATCTTATTATCATAACTGTCATGTTAAAATTATACATTGTTTAAATATGTACAAATTATAATATGTTTACAGTATGCTGATTTAAATAATGATTGCATTACTGTATAACAATAAGTAGAATATGAGAATCAACAGAGAAATTCATATCTTTTTTGTATTTTTAGGTGAAATATAATCTCTTTTCATGACAATATTTACATAAATGTAATTTTTCTAATGAAAAAATTTTTTTTTTTTTTTGAGGGGGTGAGATGGTGAAATGTGATTTAGATTCAATTATTTTTCAAAGATTCACCTAATCAGAAATGAAAATGTTCGGAAACAATGACAGAAAGCCTTTCTTCAAATAATACTATTCTTAAATATCAGTCATCTCAGCGACAACCCACAGACGTCATATAAACAAACATGATTTTCTCAAGTTGATAAAACACCCAACAATTAATCTTCTGAAACAGCAATTATCAGCGCAATCATATCCTCACTCGTTCTGAGTGAGCTATCCTCACTGTACAGCCGTATTTCCAATCCCATATTCCCGTTCCTGATCTCCGTTCAGATCAAAGACGGCTAGGAAAGCCTGGTGTCAGCACTCTGGAGATACTATCGGCCAGATCCTCCGCCTGACATTAATAACGGCGGGCAGACATCTGAAATGAGAGGGCCGTATCAGTCTAGAGATGAGGAGAAATCTGGGCATTGTGCTTATCAAAGAGCACTTTAGAGATCAGCGATAGCCACCGGGCTAACCAACACACTGCAGACAGGTGTATGCTAACACACCCCACACTAAATAATATAATAATACACCGCAAAAATGACACCAAATGATCTATACATATAATCTTATATGCTACAGTATGTACTGCATTATTAAAACACCAATTTAAATTTACTGCAGTGATTTTTTGGGCTGTGTAAAAATCTGCAGAAAAATTGATCAGACGCACACCTACTGTGTCATTAGCGTTTAGCCAGTACTGATACTTCCTGTGTTATTATTGAAAATTGTTTAAAGAGAATATATAATCAGATTTCTTTCATATGGTACTCAACAAATGCTAATAAATTGTATTTTCAAGCTTAGACTACCATTCATATGGAAAGTGGGAAACAACAATTAGAAGGTAGTGCACCTTTATATCAAATACAATAGAGAGCTAATTATCTGTGGTTCATTAAAACATGTTTTATGTAATCTTTAACATGCTTTCAATAAAACATAATAGCCTTGTCAGAGCAATGAAGTCAAAATGATCTAAAAACAGCACAAACTATTTTTCACTCGTTTCTGAACATATTGTGCAAAATTCATCAGTGGACGATTTCAAAGAATAAAAGGGAAAACCAGTCTATAATCTTTCATTAAGATGATACATGTTGCTTCGCCGGGTGTCAGCTGATGTCACTAAGTCCCCTCATTTTCCAATCACTTGTCATATAGAAACCTCTTGCTGTCGGTCCTAGGAACGCCCACTTTTCAACACCCAATTAATTTTAATGGTAATATGGCTGAATATCATGTTTTACTCAGAAATATGACATATTACATACAAGGATTTATTTATATTTTTCCTCTAATTTAGAAGTTAATTTGATAGAATACACAAAAATTCATCAATGACAATTCTTTCATCATTTACACATGTTGGCCCAAACCCATTTGAATTTCTTGCTTCCATGAAAATAAACAGGAAATATTTAGCAGAATGTCCAGGTTGCTCTAATTTCCACACAATGAAAGTGGACAGGTGTGGATTCCATTCACTTTCACTGTATCCTCTTAATTTTTTTAAGAGGTGATTCCATAGAAGATCCATTTTGAGTGCACAAAACAACCTATCAATGAAAAGTTCTTAAAGAAAACTATTTTCATAATGTGAAGAACTTTTTCCCTTCTAAAGAATCTTTAGTGGTTCCATGATGGAACCATCAATGCCAATAAAAAAAACCTTCACTCTTAAAAATAAAGGTTCTAAAAGGGTGTTTTCACAGTGATTCCATGGTTCTTCAAATAACCTTTAGTGAACAGTTCTTAAAAGAATCATGATTTTCCTATTAAGAAGAAAATTCTAAAGAACATTTTTTCCATTAGAAAATAATCTCCACAGCCCATAATCCCCCACCCAGCTGCTCGTGCCCTCCAATGTCATTGTCCATCGCAATGTTTTACTGTAGACATCGTCCGATGCCAAATTTATAGACATCAGCCAACCCCAACAGGCTATTACTGCAAGTAGATAAATCCATTGAGTTTCTAAGGTGCAAGCATCTATAAAGACAAAAGGATCTAAAACAAAAGGTGCAGAAAAAACCCTTCTAAAGTTCCTTGACCTTGACAGTGTGTCGCCAAACCATCTGTTCTTCAGTTAAAACACTCCCACTCCTACAGGCTCTTTTTTTTTTCGCTCTCTTTTTCGAATTCTCTCCATCTCTCAGTATCTCAGACTCTTATTGCAGTCAAGTCGCTTAAGCACCATACGGGTTCTATTGTTCAACTATTGCCATGCCAGACTATCTGCCGCACCTCTAATTTTCAGTCATCCAATTATTAATGGCCTTTGTTGACTTTGAGATTACCGCTGATACTTCCTCTTTTCCATAATGTTTCCAGCTTGACATCAAGATGGAGAAGGACGCCACCCAGGAAACCTTGACATGCACAAAGACAGGAGCGCGGATGAGCCTGCCCTGCTGAGAACGATAAGGTCACCTGTGGGATTGCTGAGATTATCTCTGTCAAGCACTTGGACGCAGTGCAGTCAAATGATGCATCATGCAGTCATTTTCAGCCGGAAAAATCAATTTCTTCACTAGGTCGCTATTTGCTTTTCAAAGTGCCCTTGTAGTCTTTGGCTCGGAGCACTTATCAATTTAAATGTTGTGAATTAATTATGTTTTTAAGCCACGTTCCTTGTAGAAGCAGGGAAACACTTCCTGTTTTGTCGGTCCCATGTGGGCGACACGTGTGGGCGCTTATTCAGTGGCTGAGATAAAAACCTTTGAATAAGAATAACACACAAACTGTTTAAATATGGAACAAGTCTTTTCTTTTTTTAGAACTGTAACCACAAATATAATAATCGATTTAAAATCCAAACATAATTATAAAAATTACAGAGTAACAAAAATTAGCAGTTTAGTTTTCTCATTATCTTTGTTTTACTGTACGATCATACTGTATATTTTTAAAACTCGCACACACATTATGTATAATATACATTTTTAAACTGTCTATAAAAAAATAATATACTTATAGCAAGGTTTGGCGATATAAGAAAAATCCAAATGTAATTTTTTTAGATTTTATATATTTTATATTTGTTAACTAAAAGATTCATAATCATAATAGACGATTTTGGACAAGCAGATTTAAAGTGTTTCAAGTGTTCAGAATGTAAATAGTATATTTTACATATATATATATATATATATAAACTTTAGTTAAAGTAAAATATCAAGACAATACCTATATGATGTACTTTACATTTAAATATTGAAAATTACATCTTGCTAAAAGAAAAAAATGATTTTTTACAAAAGCGAAAAAAATAAAAAAATAAAGAATTTAAATAAACAAAAAAAAGTTATTTATTTTTTAAACAATATTTGATGTATCTTGATACGCGAGTACTATGAAAAGTATGATTACTTCACATTAAAAAAAATGTCAATCAGAAAACAGATCTTAAATGTAAGATGCAAAACTTTAGCTATTAATACATAAAAAGTAAAGCATGTTTTCATGTTTCCTTTTGTTTTTACTAAATTGTCACAAAGAACCATATTTAAACAACTATATGAATCAATATTATCAAGAAATGTTATCTAAATACATTTCAAATAAAAGAGACTTTATCCACAACTAGATGTTAGAATATACTGAACATATCTGACATATCTAACCCAGTCTTATTATAAAGAGCATGCCCATTTATATCACTCAGTACTAGTGTATGCAATTAAAGTGGATTATGAAGACCTTCATGTGAACAGTGACCGACACGGCTATGTTGGACATTAGTAGATGCTTAAGAATTTAAAGCCCTACAAGAAGAACTAATTAAAGATCATCTTCTCCTGTTCAAATCTCAGTCTTCTTCCATTACAAACAACAAAAAAGCTTCAAAAGAGTGAACCACAGCTAGCACACAAAGCTTAATTGTTCCAGAGGGGCATGATGGGATACGACAGCTCCTCCATGACTCTCAGTGAGCTGGGGGTGAGAGCGGGAACAGGAGGGGCAGTTCTGGGAGCGCTGTGGATCGCGGGTGGCTCAATTAAACATGACCTTCCTCTGCCCCTGTCTCCCGCCGCACCGCTACAGGCTCACATGCAAATGCTGACCCTCGGCAGCCACAGCATCATAAATAAAAGAATACTTATTATCCATTTAGTAATATTTCCAAGTCTACCTTGATGGGCCGCTCTAACAGCCAGTCAAATTATTCTCCATTGTTTCATTGTTCAGGGCTTGGCTGGTCATTCTGAAATTACTCTGATCTTAATTGTTTTCAACAGTGAATAACAGTAAATAATAATTGGGTTGATATACATGTATATCAAGTATGTATGTATATCAAAATAAAATATCAAGATGATAAATTAAATATTTAATGAAGTAGAAAAAAGAAAGAAAAAACTAATTTTGTACAAAGAAAAAAGTAATAAAAATTATTTCATTTATAAGCAACAGCTCAACTAAAAAGACAATTATAGACAACTATAAAATATACATCATATATCATATTTACGATAGAAAAGTAAAATAAAATAATTATTCAGACACGTCACAAAAATATGTCCATGTCACATATCACCCCAAAAATAAAAAAATAAATATATCAAATTATATATATATATATATATAGAAAATATAGAAAAGATAACTACATTCAATTTACATTATGCATAATATGAAATATGCTATGAATTCCAACACAAGTAATAATAATAATAATAATCCTTTAGATATTTTGCAAACACAAAAAAGTTCATACTTTTTGTTGTTGTTGCAATATTTTATATACTGTATCTTGTTGCACATTTTCTATGAAAACTAAGATAATGCTAATAAACTATGATCTGATTTCTCTGTTTACAATATATATATTGTAAATAAAGAAATCAGATCATAATTTATTAAAATGCCTTAAATCCTTCCTTTAACTTTGGAGTGAGGTCTGAGGCAGACATGTTCTTGGTAGAGATCCACCCATTCAGCTTCACTAGTCATGCTAAAGACGCTCAAAAGCCTCACTTCAGAGGATAAATGACAGAGACACGAGTGGGTGTGAACAAGAGAGAGAGAGAGAGAGGAAGGGTCGAGACACAGGGCGACTGACTCACAAAGATGTGATCAGACAATCGGCCAGACGCTTATGCTAATAGATTGGATACTCCTCGAGTCTCCCCGGCCGGAGCAGAGCACATAGGTGTCTGAGTGATGGGGAGCCTCTGGTGGACACACTCACTCCCCTGTCACCTACAACACAGCAGATGTCTACATTCAGTCCACCCCTCAATGGAGACGGAGCAGAGGGGTCTACAGCCAAACCAAAGCCACGCCCTTTCTCACAACGGGAAAAGAAAGTACACATTCAGCTGCCTGGATGCAATCCAGAGTCGTCACTATTGCCAAACTCAGAGCGGCAAATTCCTCCACCATATGGTACATTATACTCGGGCTTCAGATGTTACCGTGCGTACTGTATGACGGCTTAGCTGGCTGTTACGGAACAGGAACACGCTTAAATCTAAATCCTACGAGGCAGATGAGACCTCAGAATGTCGCTTTATTCCAGATGTATCAATTTCCTTGGATATCTAGTCCATGAAAGTGCATATGCTGTACTGGCAGGGGTGCCTGCTGCAAATGGCCATATTCCAGAAGCTAATATTCTTTTGGCTGGAATAATGCAATTATTATTTTCCTAGGCATCAGTGTAAGCACACGGTGCCATCTGTTACACAAAAACAAACATACACATCTCAATTACAAAACAGACAGCTGCCCGTGTGCGATGTGGCACGAGCGATGCACCATGACCCGGCGACAAGGTCCTTTATTCCAAAGCACCTAAAAAAACTCAGTAAGAAAATCCATACCGACACGATGTCATCGCCACCTCTCAATTTGCGTCGACTGTAACTACAAACCTGGCCATTAATCTGGGAAAGATGCTTGTGCATCCATCACATATTAATTATTGGAGATGAACTAATCACCCGGCGCAGAAGCCAAGCAGAGAGGGATGAAAAACTCAGACAAGTGAAAAATTTGGCAACATATGCCTATTTACATACAGAAGTTAAATGATAACAGCTATTAGCGTGGCACAAATGGATAAGCGGCCATCTGTTGAACTGAATAATACGGATGCAGATGAAAAGGGGTGTTGCTTCGTTTACTGTCAAACGTAAAATCCTCATTATCGGCCGAATCTGAGAGTGGAGTCAAAGACCGTCGAGATAAGAGAGCGAAAACACGTCCGGAAGCACATTGACTGTATTATCGAAGAGACGAGGGCAGGTGGTGCCATTGTTTAGCATCACAGTAATGTCGGCCGTACAAGAAGAGAAGCTCGCGCTCGCTGTAAAAATCTGCTGGCTTCTCCGGTCGGCACACATTAATCTAACACAAGGTGGTCAATGGCCATGGAGGGAAAAGCAATTTCATATCCTTCGCTCGCTGACCTGAGGAGAGCTGAGAGGAGGGGACGGATGGACAGAGGAGAGAACGTGGAAAAAACATACTGAACAGAGTCACGCTAAAGCACAGTCTAATATATAAAGAAAACTGCTGCCTAAATTGACATGAAATGGTGTTCACATTCTTTTGTGCAAGCAGAAATATTTCTAAGAGAAACAGAATATTTAATGGAAAATATTGCAGGACAGAAAGAAGACTATCATATTATTGGTTAGATAAACAAATATTGAATAATAATAATAATAATAATCATAATTAAATTAAATGTAATTGAAATAAAATTTATGCATTTAGCAGACGCTTTTATCCAAAGTGACTTACAGTGCATTCAGGCTAAAAGTTTTTATCTAACATGTGTTCCCTGGGAATTGAACCCACAACCTTGTGCTGCTAACGCAATGCTCTACCACTTGAGCCACAGGAAGACTAATTATTATTTTTATTATTAAATAATGCTGGTTAGTAAATATAATAATATAATTATATTAGCAAATATAATATTATTTAATAATAATTTAATATATATTGTGTTCCTGTAGCTCAATTAAGCGCAAGGTTGGGTGTTCGATTACCAGAGAACACATGATAGGTAAAAATTGATAGCCTGAATGCACTGTAAGTCACTTTGGTTAAAGCATCTGCTAAATGCATAAATTTAATTTAAATGTAATATATTTTAGAATATATTATATAGTACAACATTTACTATAATATATTATTAACTTAGTATTAAAAGTTGTATTTGTTATATAATAGTAATAATAATAAAAATAATAATGTTATTATTAATAATAATGCCACTGTTATAAATAATAATGCCACTGTCCAAACCATGCCTTATATCAAAGCGTGCATGACTATTGTGCAGCTGGTTTGAAATCACAGTAAGGTTCAGCTGATGTCATTACGGGGACAGTGAAGTCCATGACTGGACACTTCCTATCTACTTTCAAACGGATTGAGGAAGAGCTCGATTTAGAGATTAGTGCTCCTCTAGTGCCCTGCGAGGCAGCAGTATCTGTCTGAGAGCAGAGCTTGGATTTGAGCAGCTGAGCGCTCGTATGATGGAGCCGCGGTGCTAAAAGGTCATGCTATCGTCTGTGCCTAGTGTAATGGCCGCAGGATGGTTCAAGCCCTGAATCTTTAATAACCTCCATCATTAGCTCTTAGGAAATCAGCGCTCACACGGAGCAGTCGGGAGAGATCTATTGGCTCTTACCATCACAATGCAGGTCTGTAACTTACAGGGTTACAACATGTAGGGTTAAACGGCTATTTTCAACCATTATGCTAGATTAAATAAAAAGGTTCAAGGAGACTTGTTAAATCTGACCGATAGTACCACTCCATTAAAGCTATTCAGACCACATTTACTGCCATGGTTATTTCTGACAGAAAAATACAAGCTAGACTTAAGATACCACAATCCTGAATGTGGTATGAATTAATATTTCCTATATTATTCAACGTTTAGTTATCAAACAGACATTTACAAAAAGATAAGCTATCCTTGTGATTACTTGCATGGCTGGAGATGTGCATCAACTGAGCGGAAAAATCTAATTTCAACAAATGTTAATTAACTCCTCGGAGTTAAACTACAAAAGAAGCATATATATACATGAAATCATATATAGTATAGTCTATTTTTTGATAACCCACAGCACAAAAATGCATAGAATTTGTTAATGCAGAAAAGTTGGCAAATTGCTCATCCAATTAACGATGAAAATAATGAACTACACCTTATAAAATTGTGGGCTCTAGGACAGATTAACGAAGAAAAAGGTTTAGCAATTAAGATCAGGAGAGTTATGGGATAAGCTTAAGCATGTAAGATAATAAAACCTACTTAGACTAAAGACTTTACAAGCACTTTATCAGCAGGCCAACCTAAAGATAATACCATGGAAAAAGAGCAAGTCAAATTCCAAAAGCCAGGATTTTTAGAATTAATCAATTATTTGATAAAAATCATCAATCAATTAATGCTGAATTCATTTAGAGTTTGCTTTAGTCTTCTCTTCTTCGTTCATATCTCAATCCTTCTATCTAGCAGAATATTTGAATAGTCTTTTTCAGCCACTGTTGCTTTTATGATTTAGAAGACTCAATATTTACAATGTTCAGATCTGACAGGTCATATAGCAGCACTTGAACCTGACTATGTTCGGTATGGAATCTGCCTGCTATTTTTAATCTGCATAATCTGTGCATACAAAAGAAAAGAAAAATTTATAAGTATTTTTATAAATCTCAGAAATGCATATGATTAATTGGAGCAAAAATATCCCAAATTTCTGAAAAAGTGAAGTATCATCTCTGGTTCATCTGTCAGACTAGAAATGAAAGGTGTGCATTGAAAGTATTATTGCATACAGTATATTTTTAACCATCTTGGTATTCTGATGTACACAGTATACATACTTTTTTTTTTTTACTGTATATGGCATTAAGTAATTATGTAAATTACTATAAAGTACGGTAAAGTATTTGGTTTTGCATTATGCATCAATAAATGTTTACAGCAGTTGTATGTGTTTTTGTTAAATTCAAATCCAGTTAAAATGTAAAAAATTTAAAATATATATATATATATATATATATTTTTTTTAAGTATTTTTAACTAAATGTCATTTTGGGTAAAACAAGTCTTTTTTAAAGTAGTATTTGTTATGCAAATGTATCCTATAATTTGAATGGAGTTTTTTTTAAGTTTGTAAAACTTCAGGGAGTCCAGGTATAAACTTAGAGAAAGTCTAAGATATTAAAAAATCGAGTTTAGAATCACCTTTGGTTAATTATGCCATACTAGAAATCTAAGATTGAATTGAGTGCATGGCATTGTGGGATACAATATTTAATGCAATGTGACTGTATGTTGAATATTTTGAACCCGTGTCATCCAGGTACGTGCAGTTCGTGCACAGTATATATAATGAATTCTGTATTTTTTATTTGCTTTTAAATAGTAGTTAGTATGCCAATTTACACTGTACACTGAATCCAATATTTTGCAAAACGAGCCTTTGAGATTAAAAACCGAGGTAGGCATCACCTCTGGTTCATCTGTCCAACTAGAAATGAAAGGTTGAATCGAGTGCATTGCATTGTGGGATACAGTACTCCATGCAGTGTGCTCAGGTTGTATATTTCAAATTTTTGCACCCTCATACTGTGAACTGTACACAAGCTGCATAGCATTTTCTATCAAAATCAGCAGATAGTTTACCATCCTGAGCACATCCAAAATGATTCCTTATTTCCTTATTCCTTATTCGACAAAAACGAGTTAAACTGTTACAGTGACGGGTACAGTGAGCATCTTGACGGCACCTGTGCGGTGGTTTTGATCCCTCATACATGGACAGCGAGAGACCATTCTGATGATTGTGTGGATTTTTCCACCAGCGGTGAACAGAAGCTGCCTGTTGTGCAGCCGTGTCTGCTTTGATTGAAGCCTGCTAGCACTCGAGATGGAGCTCAGCTAGTCAGGACCGCAAGAGTTCTGAAGGTCACTTTCTCACCGTCTGACCTCGCCGATCTGTCTGTTTCTTGAAAGGCCCAGGCTCAAGCCAACAGGAGCGGGAACGTGCTAGCATTCCAATGAGAACATCTCTCCGCCGCTTAAAATATGCAGTGATGAATGCTGCGAATTAAACTGCAGCTAACAAACCCGCAGGAGTTTCTCTAACACTAATTTGTCCAGATTCTCTTCTGCACCGATGGACGAAAAGAGATCTAAGAGGGAAAATCTCACGTGCACTCACCTGTGAAAGCCCCAGGTATATGGACACCGTCTCTGAGATGTACAAAAACCTCCCCTCCTTGTTTAGTGCAAATACAAATCCATCCAGGGACTGTAGAGGAAACAGAAAGAGAGAAAGAGAAGAAACAAGTCAGGTGAAGGTCTCACAAATAGCTTATTCCTCACAGCTCAGAAGTGCAAAAAGAACAACATCTCCGTGTGAAAACCACTGACAGATCATTAACGAGCAACGTTATGAAAAAATGCCTCAATCATATCAATAAAGGTTTTTTTTTTTTTCCAGCTAACTCAGTTTCACTGGTCAACTCAATCACACAGGAAGAATCACACATCTGTCAAGAAGTTTATACATCAGATCGTGATAAACAGTAATGTTATATATCAGGATGTGCTACCATGTCAGCCAAAATGTAAAGAAAATTCACATTAAGTTTACTAAATGAATTAATTTTATTGTAAAAAATTAATCAGTGCCTGTCAGCGTTATAGTTAACTTAAAATAAAATAAAAAACAACAAAAAAACATTAATGACACCTCAAATAAAATAAATGTTAACTGTATTAAAATAGAACATTAAAAAATACTTATAAACAAAAACAAATGACAACAAAACATTTTTTCATTTAGTGTACTTGATGTACAAAAATAAAAGTGAAACTGAAATGAAGAAAAAACTACATTAAGTAGACATTTTAAAACAACACCAGAGTAATAAAAATCACACAAAATAACTAAAACATAATACATCTACGGTAATTCAAAGTATTAATAAAAATATAATAGTATCTCCATTATAAAAAAAATAAAGATGATGCATAATAAAATAACCAAAAATGAAATTAATTTCTCAATTAAAAGTTATTTCTCACTAAGATTATTTTTCAATGCAACATAGCAGCACAAATAGCATGAAACCACATAAAAGCTGAAGTGCTTGATTGTGAACAAAATCACCTGTGATTGGCCAATGACACACTGCAGCTGCAAAATCACTTTTTATTTAGCATGGAGTGAGCCGCTAGCACAGCTTGGCAAGCAGTTGTGTTTTCAGTGCCATAACAGTTTTGCCGCCTGCCTCTGCTTGCTGACAACACAGGCTTCATTGGAAAAACATGCATGTGATGAGATTTCTGCAAAAGGATATTATGTTGCTTCTTTCATGTTTCACAGCACTTTAAAAGCAAAATGTCCTGTGAGTGGTGCTAAAACCGTGTTCAGTTTGATCGGAAACATAAATCTGGCATTGTTGATTGTTACAGCATGTGTATTTAAATGCACTAAAAGGTTAATGCTATACAGCATTTGCAAATGACGTGAAAACACTACTATAAACTCAAGTGGGAGTGTTAATAAAAGCGAATACAACATAAAAATGCATTTGCTGAAACAAACAGCTTGCTTTTATAAGTGCAATGCTGTACTAGGTGAGCTACTGAGCAAGTTTTCTACATCAGAAAAGCTATTCATATGGAGATAGTTATGTGATTTACATGTCAGTTGTCCTAATTATTAAAAAATAAAGCACTGCGGTACATGCTATAACATAGTGTAGTGAAACACTATACTTTACATATATAAATAGTAATCCTTACACCCCTATTTGGGGTAAAAATAGATAAAATAAACACTTGGCTCATTTCTACATTACGTGTGCATCGTTAGGAATTGTGGACTAAAGGAAGCCTCATTGTATGGATATCACTGCTGGAGGTGTGTCTGTTGGGTCTCCAACAGCCAACAATTAAGACATTGAGGTCACATGGGTTAATTACATATTGTCTCCCACTGCCTCAGATAATCTGTAGGCTGATGCACCCCGGGAGAGAAAATGCCAGAAAGGAGCGAGGAGAAAACAACAAGTTATTGTGCACAATGTCACGGCTGATCTGATCACCTTTTTATGAAAATCAGGTTTACACAGACAGGGTGGAAAAGCATCCCTCTCTCATTTATTTGCGAGTTTAAAGCAGCATCGGCAGCTGGCGAGAGAGCATGCGGTCTCTACTCGCCGATAAAACAGTGCAGCCTCGGGCTATTTACAGCGTGCTGATATGCAGCTGACAACAGCACGTCCCACAGCGGCCCGCTAGCGCATCACTTCCTCCCCGAGCACGCATCTGCTGGAGGTGATGTGTTAGACTTACGCTTTACATTACACTGCGCTAATGCTAATACTAGCCCATTATATGGCACTTTACATTTGAAATGCTAATACGCCAATATAGATGCGTTAACATAAATGCTTCACTAACACGGATGCTTATTTACATTACTTAGAGCAACAAAAAGCTTCAAGGGACTATATTCTACACATTAAGCATTTAATTTTGCCCCTGAAGTCCACTTATAATATCAGTCAAGGTTTCTTGCACCAAAGTAGTTGTAAATTAGCCTTAACTGACCATGTTTGTACCCTCTCGCTGAACCTCAGGGGCCATTCACACAGAATGCATTCTTGTTTTTTTATCTAAGCGATTTTTTAATTGTTGGTCTATGTAAATATGCCAAAAACAAGCATCTTTATTAAGATGTGTCTTCTTTTTAAGTAGTTTAACATTTAAAAATCATTTAAAAACAACAGAACAATTAGATAAATATTGGGCATGTGCAAAAATCTGTGTTTATATTAGCAATATGGACAAATAATGGGAAATAATGTCTTTCTGGTTTATAATATATTCTGTGGGAACAGCTTTTTAAAAATACATTTAAAACTTCTGTATGCAAATGACCTCTGTTTCCTTGTGAATTAGACATTTTTACATTAATATATGTATATATGTATATACATACAACACAGTCTCACTCCAACTCGTCATATATTGACGCTTGGTCAGGACACTTTGGCGTCACCTTTCGACGCTCAAGGTATCCCTTTACCCCATTTTTCGAAGCACAGGGTCTCAATTTAATGGTTTTCATGCATTTGTATTAAATATAAATAATTTTATATTAATTTAAACTTTAATTGGTGCACGTAACTCCATCCCTACCCTAAACCTACCCACTTCTGAACAATATAAAACAGGCAAATGAAAGTGCAGTCACAGGTATTTATTGACCAAACCAACCATAAACAAGCAGTATAAAAGCATTACAAACACGTTGTGTTGCATTCCAAGTCTTCTGAAGACATACGATAGAGTACCTTTATGCGAAGAAGAGAGTAAAACATAAGGTTTTAATCACATAAAATGACCCATTAACGCACTCACTTCACATTTCATTCAAAAAGATACTCCCATAGCATGACGCAATCTGTCACGACTCACACAAGAGCCAATGGCTGACATAAGTATCTTCTGGCGGCATTTTTTGAATATGCGCACAGAGACATCATACAGAAAGAGATTCACGGCAGACAGATGGCGATCGCGTCTATTCCTCTCACAAATCAATCATTTTGCCTCAAAAGACTTGGAATATTAATATTTTTTTGAAAAAATTATGACAGTAGTTGTATCTGCCTGTTATATATTGTGTCTTATTGACAAATGGTAGGTTTAGGGACAAGGGTTGGGTTACCTGCTCATAAATGTGTAAATAGTGTAATATAAATAAAACAGTTGAGACTGTTTACATTAAAAAAATCATACCCTAATATATATGCAATGATGGCAAAATTATTGCCCAATATATAATTTAATCATGACGATAAGCCTTTTGCGTCAGCATATTGACGCTAAGGGTTTCTTATTTAAGGCAATGGAGGACCCTGCACGTTGAAAATTTACGCTAAAGGGGTACGCTGTACCCTTTCAGCATCATTGCTCCGGTCTTCAGTGTCTAATATGCTTTTCTGATATCTAATATCCTTTTATTCCTCTCTCTCAGGAAACATATCGTATTATTATCAATGTTGAAATCCGATGTGGTGCTAAATATTTTTGTGGAAAACTTATGTAAAAACAACAAAAAAATAGCATTATTTGAAATATTTTGTAACATTATAAATGTCTTTACTGACACTTTTGGTAAACAGAATGCATCCTTGTTAGGTCCTAATTTCTTAAAAAAAATAAAATTAAAAGGGTAAAATAAAACTTACCCTTAACTTTATAAAAAAATAAAAAAATAAATAAAAATAAAATACATTTAAATTCAGTCTAAAAAATACACTACATTCAGTCCATTCTCTCAAATGATGCATCTTGTTTATAGAGCACAAATCCTGGCCTTCTATTCTCCTCCATTCCCGTAAGTTCATCTATGCACCCAGAGACCACCGTTCCTCCCCAGTGGAGGGTCTTTCTGACCTGAGAGAGACTCCTCAGGCTCTGACGTGGCCTCTTATGTCCCTGCAGATGCAGCCCTGGCTGTCAGGACGGACCCACAGCAGTCACCTCCAGCCAGTCTGCAATCATCTCCTCCCTGTTCAGCACTGCTCTTCCTTCAGCAGCGCGGAATCTGTGGGCCAGGTCTCTGAGGAACACTGCGTGCCTCCGCCTGGCTCCCCTCCATGATAAACGGCCTCTGTTTACAGGCTAACCACTGTGTAAAGTGCACAATAAATCACTAGCCAGACAAACTTCTGGGGGAAAAAAGTGTAACATTAAGATGGGCCTTTTTGTCATTTGTTTAAAGCAGTCATGCCTTGCAAGCAGCTTCTCTCTCTCTGTTGTCTAAAGTGCTGAGAAAAGGAAGAAAGCTTCTCACAGTAGGGAAATGAAACTCTGTAACGGTTAGGGATCTGCACACTTGACCTTAGGAAGCAATAGCAATAGAATCCAGATTAAGATTAAATGTAGATTTAGATGTAGAATTAAAACATGTAAATCAAGCTTCTCTAGGTTATTCACAAATAACATTAACCCTCTGGAGTCGATTAACGCAAGAGACTTATTTAATCATAATTCAGGATCATGCAAATTAATTGAATCTTCATTTACATAAAAATACATTACATGACTGAAAGTCTATTTTCAACTTTTTTTTTTGCTTATATTTATTTTATCAAAACATAATTAAATTTTACCATATTGCCTTTCTTAATAAAAAATATTATTAAGAAAGGCATATTGTACAGAATATATATTAGTGTGAATTATACTAAATTGAAATAATATTTTACAAATTAATCCATAAATATGTCAAATCACAGAAATAAAATGGTTTTCATGTTGAGTTAATATAATATATGTTCCTGGTATTATTGTGCACATTGATCTAAAATAAATAAATAAATGATATATATATATATATATATGCACACACAATATATACGATACAAAAAAATATATAAAACACATAAAAATATAAATGAATTATTTTCTGCTTCTAAAACAACTCCTAGCAGACACTGAAAAATCATGCAAACCATTTATGTTCACTTAAAAATGTCAAATCATAGAAATAAAGTGTTGCCTTTACATGTTTGGTCTTCCTGTGGACATTGGCAAATGTAAAAAATAAATAAAAGCTATTCATGGCATTTTTCTGCCCTGAAACTATTACGCAACTATGATTCTTTGCTTCAGTGTAAGCACTTGTTAGATGCTACAACTATAGACCACAATCCCTCAAGCAAGAACACAGCAGCCTTCCAGTGCTACAGCAGCAAACATGCTCTGTAACTCAGTAGCCTTGTGTTTTCTCTAACAAAGGACAAATATACGTGAGCTGAAGGACACACAAGCTGGTAAACATCAATCTAGTCACTGCACCTCGGCCAGAGCCACCGCACGTCCACATTAACACACACAGCGGACGCCAGGCAAGAGCAGCCTCGTTGACTATTAACATATCATTAACTATTAGGTCAGACAAAATGAAGAGGTAGAGAGAGCGATGGGGGAGATGCCTCATGTTCTTCTCCTCCAATCTCATCTCTCATTCCCCTCCAAACTCCAACAGCCTCCATGATGAACAACTACAACTGCAATTAAGAATTCTCACAGGGCTGGCCAAACCTGAGCATATGAGCATGTGGACTACAGGTTACAGGACTCCTACATGGAGCGTAAATTAAGACTTAAACCTCTCTCAAATACATCATAGGTTTGAGAAAACAGGCTTAAAAGCACACAGTAAACATTTATTATACACGGTACTTGTTTTATTTCAGTTGGCATGGAGAAAAAATTTCTTATTTTCTTTTAGATGACCTTGATATAATAAAAAACGAAAATGTAAAACGAAAATAAAAATTAATAATAATATACATAAAAAACACAAATTACTAAAAAATGGCAAAAACACACAACAAACATACTAAAACCTGAACTAAAATTACAATTAAAACATAAAATTGATCAAAATTAATTAAAATAAAAAAATAAAAAAATAAAAATTAGAAAATTAGTTCAAATTTAGTGCACTTGCCTGAAAAGTAGAAATAAAAATATTTCCATTCCAGATTGGTATCGTGTAATATGTTGACAAGTGTGGATGACCCAAAACTGTTATGATCTGCTGCACCATAAAAATAGATGAAACTGACTCAAACCTGGAGTGGCTGATACTGACGGACAGCATGAGTGAAACAGCAGACGTGTGTATGTGTGTGTGTGTGTGTGTGTGTGTGGGAAAAGTGACATACAGACAGTAAGGAAGTGTCTACATGCGTGTGCGAGAGAAAAAGACAGATGAGAGGTGTTAAAACAGATCTCATCAGAACTTCTGAATTGCCGCGGGAGCCGTGAGAGATCTTTTTCACTGAAGTCAATTTTGAGGCTGACAAGTCATGTAGAAATGTGCAAATATGGATGCGCGGTATTGATTTCTTTATTGAAGGCACCAGCACAGGAGATGCTTGAATCACTCATCCTACCCCTCGCCGAGACCTCTTTCAAATAAGAGCGTCGTTAGATTGCTCATTTCATATGGGGCTAAACGCTGCGGGGAGGGGGCAACTCCACATGCCATATTTATTGGGATGCTTCACTCCAAATGACCTACAACAAGCATGCGTTTAAAAAAAGAGGTGTGAGGGCATCAGATCTGGCTGCTTAGCTCTCACTCAACCTTTCAGCATATCCTCAATCTCAGAGTCAAACATCAAGAGGAACAGCAGTTGTGAGGAAATGAACGGTTCTGGTTGCTATGAATGATTCCAGTTCTTCAATCGAATTCCAGTTCCATTAATGAGGGAAATATTTGGAATAAAAATGATTTATTAGAATATTGTCAAAAATCTGAAACACAACAATAATCGAAAATGATTTCTCAGTATTAAATATGAGACACATAAGCATAATAATACAATCATTAAAATGCATTGTGAGTCAATCACTGCTGAAAATGTTACAATAGCCTAATGTAGTGTAATAATAACATTTTTAATGAATGAATATTACAGTACTAAATGTATTGCGTCTGATCATGCTCTCTCTCACTCTTATTAATGCAAAAAATATAATATAATAATAATAACTTATAGAATTTTATAATTTACAAATATTTTAAACTTATACATTTATTGCTGCTGTTATATACAATATAAGTAAAAAAGTAAAAAGGTCAATACTAAAAGTATATTATAATAATTAATTTACTAAGTCTCCAGTATTTTAATAAATTTTATAACTTATTTATATTTCTATAATTTATTATTTATATTTTAGAGAAGGTGTCTGCATTGAGCCCTGATCCTACTGCCTCTCTGTTGCCAATAATTCACTGTTACTATCAACAGAAAGTGTAAAAACTGTAAAACATAAATAGTGTTGTCTCTTAGATACTGCCTTTAGATACAGAGTTGTTGGACAGCTGATGTCTGAAATCTAAATTAGCACTCTTCACCCACAGAGGATGACAAAAGCACCCCAGGAGCCCAAGAGCCAACGCTGGCTTTCCTTGTAGAAACTACTCCACTTTTCCAAAGTTCCTTCGGGTGACCAGGCAACAATATTGTTTCGACTTCCCTCCGCGCCAGGATTTAATTAAGTGATAACAGTCACCTTCGGGTGATGACACAGGACAATAATATCTGGGCTAAAGGAAAACGCTGAGACTGGCCAGCACGTATTATCATGAGCAAAGATAGAGAGAAAGAGTGAGGAAGAAATCCGTACTTTACAAACACGTCTGGGCTTCATCCAGGTTAGACTCAGGAATAGGAAATATTCTCGGAGTCTAATCTGAGGGTTTAAGGGGGGATTTAGCTCGAACCTAAGAGGATTAAACATCATTTGAATGCTTATGTGTTTAAACACAGGCTTAATAAAACAATATGACGTCAGTACAAACAAATAGGGGGCTTGACTTGACACACGTATGCATTTCTCACAAAACTAGCATAAAGTAACCCCATAAACTTGCATTTCTGACTGAAACAGGACTTAATTTTATCCTATGCTAGGAGGCAAAGCAAGTTAACTTTTTGTTTGTACAGAAGTTTTGTTTTAATATGCACTAAAGTATTGATAACAATAAGTCCAGAAAATGTTAGAAACTAAATTCTGATTTTTTAACAAATCAAAATGCATGCCATATGACTTGGGGACGTGAATTGTAGACAGTCCTGCCATTTAACCTCAAGCTAAAATGGTTAAATCCTGCAGGAAATTGAACAAAATGAAATCTGGAATATCGCAGAGATCCTGCAGAAGGAAAAAGAAAACATGAAATAATGAAAAACAGAATCAAAGACGAGTTTATTATGAAGAACAGACAAAGAAGCCTAAAGATATTCACTGTAGCCTGGCTGAAAATTCTGCAAAATTTCCTCTAAAAATGATCGTAATGACTAAAATTAATTTTAATGACATTTTTTTCTTAAAAATAGAGCCTCTTATTCAAAGCTTTCATGAAAGAAACTCTTTTAAGTGCACAGATCCACTTTATACTTACACTATCATTCATATGTACTGCAGAGTTCTGCACAAGAAATAGATATTTTTAATTCATACTCAGTAGATACAAATACTCCAGAAAGATTCCCTTAGAATACATACGGTCATTAGTATGCAGGATGATGATTTATTCAAACAATGATAACAAGTTCAGTCTACTAGAGGTGAATAGTAAATCATGTTTTGGCCTTTTTATAAAAGAAAAGCGAATTTGTCGCAGTTTATGATCTGCTATGCATTCATGCACAATACATACGATACATGATAATACAGAAGTTTTGTTGTGGAGACCCAAGGCCGGTCCAGATGGGGAACGGTGGTCCTGCAGGTAATGAGGACCTTCACACAGTCAACACTGATTGCCTTCTCCTGTATGAAAACATCTAACAATGACTGCTCAGAGGCCCTTCGATACGGACAACGATCACACACACACATAATCGCAAGCGCACACACACATCTCAGTGATGCCTCTTAAGAAATCGCATAGGGCCTGACCACCACAGTCTAATTATGCTAATTGCTTCAATGCCCTTGCTTTATTTATGCATGGCGTCTAAGATAAATAAGAGAAAATTGCTTCGGATCTAACTGTATTCATTTTAGAATGCAAACTAGCCTGTGTTTGTTATGAGATTGCTGATGTGTTTACCCCTGAAATTCTGCAGGTAATTGCAATTTTGATTGTACATTTATTTTTCCCACTGACAGTCCCAGGACTGCGTCTGTTCTCAGTTTTTATAATTAAATGCTTTGTAATATTTAAGCACACCGAATGGAAGAAAAACAGCACACATTAGAATATTTTATTCACTAGACTGAATAGCTCGCTCAGGGGGATCAAGACACACTGGGAGAATGAAAATGCTTGAAATCTAGAGGTTTTGTTAAGGGAAACATTAAAAGGCGGAAATTGGGATAAAGGGTGAGATATATGTGTCTCGTTATCGGCCTGAGAGTTTTGGAGGAAAATCTAAAGACCGTTCTGGTCCTAAGGCTCAAAACATTCTGTATCTAAACAAGCTTGATTTCACATGCTGAAATGTGATTCATAACACGCAGCAAATGCACAGTGCAATTCTATGTGCTGCCACAAGGGGAGCTATAGTGATTCTATAGGCATTCTCTTTCAGGTCAACCTGCATTGCCAAGTCAGCTACTTTTATACTGTTGCCGACCTGTGTGTTGTATTTTAAGTCTGGGGGTTGAAGCAAAATTCCTCACCTGCCTGACTTCAGGAACACAAGTTCTGGTCGTGACTGGGCTAGTATTGAGTAACAAATTGGTAGACCCGAACCCCGAGGTCAACTACTGTCACGGTGGATTTGTCCTTTTTTCATTCAGATGAGGTTTATTATAAGTACTTACCGTAGTATCACATTTGTCTCTTAATATAGTTAATTTACTATATTTATTCATGAAGCACATTTACAAACAATAGAAGTTGAAACCAAAGTGCCAAACAGGTAGTCCCTAAAAAAGTTATATATTTTAAATACATTAATTTCGAGATTTACTTATAAAAACTAAAATTAAACTTTATTTGCAAGCTATGTAAGGTGTACCTGAAGTATACTTGCAATAGTTCAACTAATTCAGTAATATCTTTATTCGGACTTCAGCACTACTTCCATGCAATTAAAGTTTAAAATTATTTGTTACAATTTAGCAGGCTGTCACGTTTCTGAACTTTGTTTCCTAATTTGGTCCCCTTCCTTTTCTTGTTTTAGTTAAGTGATTGATCCCCACCTGTTTCCAGTTCCCTCATTACCTTCTGTGTATAATTACCCATTCTGTTCAGTTCCTCCTCGTCCGTGATTGTTTAGCGTTATTGATGTGTAGATGTGTTGAATGTATTGTAAATGTAACCTTATCTCCTTCCTCATCAGTAAACTCCTTATTTGTTCCTAATCCTCTTCTCTCCCGTTGTTTTACGTTGAGCACTACCATAATCTGTAACAGAGGTGGAGGACCACACCAGGGACTTTCTAGATCTGGCGTGCCTTACTCACTTCCCCGACCGCTCGCTTTCTAACTTTTTCTACACCGGCCTGAGCGAGCGGAGTAAGGCACGCCTACCAGCGAACGGTCCCCGAGAGGATTTCGCCGCTTTTGTGGAGTGGGTGCTGGAGAATAATGGATCTTCGTGGACCATCAGCACCGCCGAAGAGGATATCTCCAGCCCCACTCCCGACCCAGACACCAGCCAGCGCCCATCAAGCCACACGGAGCCAGAGCCCACCGCAGCCGCAGAGCCCGAGCCGATTCAGGATGTCGAGAGCGCGACTGAAAAGGCGGAAATTGGGATAAAGGGTGAGATATATGTGTCTCGTTATCGGCCTGAGAGTTTTGGAGGAAAATCTAAAGACCGTTCTGGTCCTAAGGCTCAAAACATTCTGTATCTAAACAAGCTTGATTTCACATGCTGAAATGTGATTCATAACACGCAGCAAATGCACAGTGCAATTCTATGTGCTGCCACAAGGGGAGCTATAGTGATTCTATAGGCATTCTCTTTCAGGTCAACCTGCATTGCCAAGTCAGCTACTTTTATACTGTTGCCGACCTGTGGGTTGTTTTTTAAGTCTGGGGGTTGAAGCAAAATGCCTCACCTGCCTGACCTCAGGAACACAAGTTCTGGTCGTGACTGGGCTAGTATTGAGTAACAAATTGGTAGACCCGAACCCCGAGGTCAACTACTGTCACGGTGGATTTGTCCTTTTTTTCATTCAGATGAGGTTTATTATAAGTACTTACCGTAGTATCACATTTGTCTCTTAATATAGTTAATTTACTATATTTATTCATGAAGCACATTTACAAACAATAGAAGTTGAAACCAAAGTGCCAAACAGGTAGTCCCTAAAAAAGTTATATATTTTAAATACATTAATTTCGAGATTTACTTATAAAAACTAAAATTAAACTTTATTTGCAAGCTATGTAAGGTGTACCTGAAGTATACTTGCAATAGTTCAACTAATTCAGTAATATCTTTATTCGGACTTCAGCACTACTTCCATGCAATTAAAGTTTAAAATTATTTGTTACAATTTAGCAGGCTGTCACGTTTCTGAACTTTGTTTCCTAATTTGGTCCCCTTCCTTTTCTTGTTTTAGTTAAGTGATTGATCCCCACCTGTTTCCAGTTCCCTCATTACCTTCTGTGTATAATTACCCATTCTGTTCAGTTCCTCCTCGTCCGTGATTGTTTAGCGTTATTGATGTGTAGATGTGTTGAATGTATTGTAAATGTAACCTTATCTCCTTCCTCATCAGTAAACTCCTTATTTGTTCCTAATCCTCTTCTCTCCCGTTGTTTTACGTTGATCACTACCATAATCTGTAACAGAGGTGGAGGACCACACCAGGGACTTTCTAGATCTGGCGTGCCTTACTCACTTCCCCGACCGCTCGCTTTCTAACTTTTTCTACACCGGCCTGAGCGAGCGGAGTAAGGCACGCCTACCAGCGAACGGTCCCCGAGAGGATTTCGCCGCTTTTGTGGAGTGGGTGCTGGAGAATAATGGATCTTCGTGGACCATCAGCACCGCCGAAGAGGATATCTCCAGCCCCACTCCCGACCCAGACACCAGCCAGCGCCCATCAAGCCACACGGAGCCAGAGCCCACCGCAGCCGCAGAGCCCGAGCCGATTCACGACGTCGAGAGCGCGACTGACCAGGTGTGTGAGCTGGCAACACCGTGCATCGTGGGAGTCCTCGTGGAGATCGAGGGCGTGGAGGAAAGCCCTGCCCACACTCCTGCAACTGAGGGCGAGCTGTATTCGGTCACAGGAAATATGGAGCAACTTATGGATCTAATGGACTGGTCTATGGAGGTAATTCCTGTATCCCCTGTTTTTCCGCTGGTTCCATCCAGCCCTGATCCTCTTGTATACCCTCTCAGTCTCCCACTCCTACCTCCTCCAGTCAGCTCCTCTGCTCCATTTCCGCTGGTTCCGTCCAGCCCTGAATTTTCTGTTTCTCCGCTGGTTCCGCCCAGCCCTGAATTTTCTGTTTCTCCGCTGGTTCCGCCCAGCCCTGAATTTTCTGTTTCTCCTCTGGTTCCGCCCAGCCCTGAATTTTCTGTTTCTCCGCTGGTTCCGCCCAGCCCTGAATTTTCTGTTTCTCCGCTGGTTCCGCCCAGCCCTGAATTTTCTGTTTCTCCGCTGGTTCCGCCCAGCCCTGAATTTTCTGTTTCTCCGCTGGTTCCGCCCAGCCCTGAATTTTCTGTTTCTCCGCTGGTTCCGCCCGGCTATGAATTTTCTGTCTCTCCGCTGGTTCCGCCCAGCTCTGAATTTCCTATGTCTCCGCTGGTTCCGCCCAGCTCTGAATTTCCTATGTCTCCGCCCAGCTCTGAATTTCCTATGTCTCCGCTGGTTCCGCCCAGCTCTGAATTTCCTATGTCTCCGCTGGTTCCGCCCAGCTCTGAATTTTCTGTGTCTCCGGTACTCCCTCCCAGCCTCCCTCTCCCACCTCCTCCTAAACCTGCCAGTCCCTCTGCTCCACTACCGCTGGTTCCGTCCAGCCCTGATCCTCCTGTGTTTCCTCCCATCTTTCCTCTCTCTCCTCCTCCTAGACCAGCCAGTTCCTCGTCATCCCTGCTGGTCCCAGTCAGTCCCGCAGTTCACCCTCAGTCCGCGCCATCTGGGCGCGATGGTTCGCCGCTGGACTGCCAGTCTCCAGCTCCGCCTTGGCAGGTTAAGGCCCTGTCTCCGCCTCCAGCCTCCGAGCCCTGGACTCCTCCTTGGTCATTCGACCCAACGGCTCCGCCTTGGCTCTTAGCTCCCTCGTCTCCACCGTGGCCTGTCATCCCACCTGCTCCACCGGGCTCCCTCGTCCCTCCGGCTCCACCTTGGTCAGTCGTCGACCATCCGCCGCCTCGGGACTCCACTCCTCTGGTTCCACCTTGTCACTCCATCCCTCCGGCTCTGTCAGGCTCCTCCTTCCCTCTGGTTCCACCGTCATCCTCCGTCACTCCGGCTCCACAGCGGTCTTCCAGGACCCCGCCTCCACCTTGGTCGCCAGAGCCTTCTGCTCCACCTAGGCCCTCTGGATCCTCGACGTCACTGCGTCTGTGCTGCTCCATCTTGGGCTCCTCACCCACCGGTATAACTCCTCCTGTCGGCCCCCTGGTGTCGTCGGCCGCTTCTTCACCGTGGCTCCTCCCGCCGTCGATTCCACCGTGGATCTCCGTCCTGGCTGGTCTCTGGTGGACCATCTGGCTCCTCCTGCTCCGGGCTCCTCCCTGGCTCCTCCCTCCATGCACTCCGCCCTGGTCCCTACCTCCATGCCCCCTCATCACCTGCTCCTGGCCTACTCCTCGCCCGCCTCCAGAACACCCACCCTCCCTCTGCTGGTATTCCTCTTGCGGTGCGAGGACGCACCGTTCCGGGAGGGGGCGAACTGTCACGTTTCTGAACTTTGTTTCCTTATTTGGTCCCCTTCCTTTTCTTGTTTTAGTTAAGTGATTGATCCCCACCTGTTTCCAGTTCCCTCATTACCTTCTGTGTGTATAATTACCCGTTCTGTTCAGTTCCTCCTCGTCCGTGATTGTTTAGCGTTATTGATGTGTAGATGTGTTGAATGTATTGTAAATGTAACCTTATCTCCTTCCTCATCAGTAAACTCCTTATTTGTTCCTAATCCTCTTCTCTCCCGTTGTTTTACGTTGAGCACTACCATAATCTGTAACACAGGCTTTAAGTATATGTTTAGTATACAAAAAGTCCAATGACAGGATACTTTGCAGGGTCCATAATTATGTAAATGTATTTGTAGTATGCTTAGCAGGAAAAAAATGTATCTCAATATTCAATACTGTATATTTTAGTATATTTATTTTTCACTAGGGGTATAAAAACAAAAAAAATATGAATACAACATTTTTTTAAATAGAAGTTGTTAAAAATATTTTGAAGCTGTAAAATGAACAATTCTACATTTTTTTTCTCCAACTCAATATTAAAACGACGGTGAGGAGACTATTGCCGTTTCATTCCTTTATGTAAATACTCCAGAGAACAGCTCCTCTTTCTCTCTTTCGGCTAACCTCAACATTTAAAATAATTTAGCTGGACAGTACATAGCTGAGGTTGTTTTAATAATGTTTCACATCTCAGGTCTAATAATAATGTGTTTATTAAGTTCAATAATAGACCCTCATTCTTCTATATGGAGAGTTTTCTCTCCATGCATGTGCTGTATATCAAGAGTTGGGCACAGCACATCATAAATTCATAAAATTACAATTGATTCCTCTGAGCGGAGGGAGAAAACAACAAACATTTGCAATCTACTTTAAATGAATGAACTCATCTCTCCATCATGCATAAGTCTGACCGACCCACACAGACTGAGTTTTACCTGGTCATCTGGGGTAAATCATTGCCGTGTTTCAATGCTTTGTTATGAGGTATGGATTTAACCTCTGTGTGGAGCTTTTGAGTCTATTTGAAATGTTGGAGACTGTAACCATGAAGGATTTTACCTTGATTAATCAAAACATGGATCTTTCTCACCCATGGGCCAATTACAACTGACATTTCCACAAATAGAGGTCTACTTCTGAAAGCTTATCTTTTTGATTTCCATTCCATGTAGAATAACAATCAAGGATATCTTTGTATAACTCAAAATGCATACTTAACTGGCTAAATGATTATCGTACTAATTTGAAGAACTGATAACGGTTGCGCTGAACTTGCCTTTTTGCTGCTGAATAAAATGAAAGTTAAAAATCTTCATTAGTGTTCTACTGAAGAAACAAAGTCACCTACATCTCAGATGCCCCGGGGGTAAGCAGAAAAACATCACATTTTCACTTTTGGGTGAACTATCCCTTTAAGTTGATTAAATCAATCATAAGTGACTGTAAATACATTTGAAGAGTTCAGATGCAAAAGCCTCTAAGTGCCATTTCAAATTTACTTCTAAAGGTGCAGGTTCAGTAATTTCACTTTAATGGAAGAGATTCTTTTCATTGCCATAAGTGAAATAACTGAACATAAATATAGGAGTCTGAGAAAAATGCTCATTTTAGAAGAAAATCTCAGATGGCACTTGCATCTGAACTCTTCATTTATAATGTTATAAAAGATTTCTGTTTTAAATAAATGCTGCTCTTGTGAGCTGTAAAGAATCCTGAAAGCAATGTATGATCATTTCTACAGAAAAATTAAGCAGCACAACGGTTTTCAATAATAATAATAAAAAATAAATGTTGCTTGAGCAGCAAGTAACAAGAGAGTAATGATGATGAAAATTCTGCATCATGGGAATAAATTACATTTTAAAATATATTCAAACAGAAAATTGTTCTTTTAAATTGTAATAATATTTCACAATATTATTGTTTTTACCATATTTTTCAGCAAATAAATAAAGCCTTAGTGAGTACAGAGGTCTTCTTTTAAAATTCTTTGACTGCTTCAATTACAAATGCAACCATTGTTCATGCAACCCATCAACTTGTCTATGAAAATACATAGCTTTTCACATTGCCACTTAATAATACGACTATATAGTCAAACGACAGCATTATCGTGTCACAAGTTGCTGTCAGATTCAGCAGACTAATTACCACTTCCCTCATTTCCACCAATCACACATAAGCCTGGTGTTCTGTTTGTTCAGATGTATTAGTTTATTCGATTATCCTCTCAGTGCGGCCTCAACAAAGCTACAGTTGAGACAAACCTAAATGATATTTGCTTTCTGAAAAGACAGCAGCGAAGACGGCGTGAATTCATTGATAACCTTATCTCATTAAGTTTACAATCCTTTGGCATCACCATTGAAAGCAAAAAGGGGAAACGGTTTTGTTACTGTTTCTGTTCCCCTGCTAGCGGCTGACAAGCGCGTTGATTTATTTATTGTATTCGTGTGTTCGCGTCTCATGTAGAGGAACAAATGCGGCGTGCACGGGAGTCTCCATTGACAGGCCCTTTGTACGGCGGCATAAAAAATGAGCCACTTACTTACAATACATTCATAGGAAATCAGATGCAGAAAGAATCGGAATGGGAAGTTCACACATCTACAGAAAGAAGATACATGAGGGAGGCAAAATCAATAGAGAATAACTCCTTTTCTCTGGCTGAATTTAAGATTCAGCAAAAGTTTTGTCTAGGGAAGTTCGCCTGATACAGGTCTGCGAGATGAAACCGGTATTAATCATTCCAACAAGTCGTACACTTCTATAATACAAAGACTCCTCCGCTGAGCCCCCGGCCCACCCTGTACTCGCACACAAACCTATCACTCAAAGCTGGGGTTACTGGGCTTATACCCCTAAGGCGGAGATAAGAAATCGCCACGGTCCCATATTCGGTTAAACCACTGTAGCCATATTAGGCTGAACGGAGGCAGGAAATCACAGGAAGAAAAGGCATCGCTTTATGCCGCCTGTGCCCAGATGCTTATCGCCCTGTTGAAAAAGACATTTGTCTTTTGTCTGGATTGCCCTTGACACATCCTTAAGGGAAGGAAGTCTTGAACTTGTCTTTGTTTTGAAGAGCCCCTGGACCGCCGCAGTTTAATCCGGGCTAAACGCGGCCTGATCTCGTGGGTTTTTCACCCAGGCTTTGATAAAGTGCACGTCAAATCCCTCCTCTTTTCTGCTTCATATATCAGCTATTCAGTGGGCCTCCTCGGACCACCATGGCATTGTAATCGCAGGGATACCGTACAACAAAACTCCAAACACATCTTGATATCTCCAGTTAACCAAGAGGAGTCATTCTCTGTCCAAACAGACATATTACAAAGTCCTAAATCATAATAAAGGTTAATCTCATTAATCTGACATTAGGGTTACTATAGTTAACTAAAACTAAAACCATTAAAAAAACATATTCGTTACTTGAAATTTAACGTGTATGTTAACTGAAAAAAAATAAAATAAAAATTATATATATATATATATATATATATATATATATATATATATATATATATATATATATATATATATATATAACACTTAAAATTATTCTATTTTAACTAGGTTCCAAGGTAACATTTCTCATTTCTCCATTTAGTTTAACTTAATATACTAAAATAACAAAACAAAATATTTGTATTTATAAAAACAGTAGATTACATTAACAATAAAATTATATATTTTTACATTTTCATAAATAAAAAAATTAATGTAATAATAAAAATATATATTTCAACATTTTAAAACATCAAGCAGAAAATACAAAAACAAAAAATATAATTTTAAAGATTTACAGAACCTATATTAGTATCTCCATGATACTAAAATAGCATTGTCTCACATTTTATCCCAATATCAAAAGACAAAAAGTATATTTTGCATATTTTTAGGATCCAAATTCTTTTGTTAATATTACGTTATTTTTATGACTTTTTAATGACTTTATTAAGTAATTAGTTTTTATAATTATTTCTCCTAGTTATTAGTACTGTAATGCATCACAATGCTTTAATTATTTTCAATAGTGGTTCTAATTATTTACAGAAAACAATTACAGTAATAGAAGAAACACTACCCTAGGATGTAAATACTTTAAATATCTATTTTTATAATGAAATATTTATTTAAATGAATATACTTTCACATTATGTATTATACAATTATTAAATACATTAATAATATTTATTAATGATATACTATATATTAATATGTAATTTATATATGATATATTAATATATAGCAAATAAGTTTATTTGCTATATATTAATAGTAAGAGGTTTATTCACATTACAATAATAATAATGGGGGGAAATGTGCTTAATTGTCTTGAAAATAATTTCAGAATTATATACATTCAAATAACAGTAATTCTCCACAAAAGCAGACGGCGTCATGGATGAGTGTTAGGGTAGTATGTGGGTATTTATTGGTCTCGGTTCCTCTGAGAACACATTTAAAGCCACAGTAATTTCACCCAAAGCCACATTATGAGCCCATAAGACGCACACTAAAGACTGCCTGGTGCTGCTCGCACGCGCCGTAACGTAACAGGAGGCGTGTAAAGACAAACACACACACACACACACACACACACACACAAGTGTCAGGTGTTTATGATCAAGGTGCACGCCACATGGCTTCTAATCACGCTGCTTCATTACGGATATAAAACAGCATGTTTTACAACACATTCACAGCATATACTACAGATGTGGCGTTAGAAAGAAGCATGAGTTTCTCCCAGAATGCACCTACAGCAGTTCTTATACCGGTGTGCAAAAGCTCTATATTTGTATCAAAAGAGTAGTTTAATAAGAACAAAGCACCTTAAAAGTCTTTCATTGGGAAAGAAAAGAGAAAGTGAGTTTGAAGTATACAAAATCTGGGCTGTTCCCAAGGGGAGAGCGTTCCAGTCTGTGATAATGAGACATCCCTGTGGGACACCTGCACGCAGGGCGGAAAATAACATCTGTATCATTTGGATGATAGAAATCTGACTACAAACTCAAAGGGGAATTTCTGTTCTGCAAATAAGCAAACAGACAAAAAATGTATTGCATGGCTATACAATATTATACAGTGTGAATGTACTGTGATTCTTTATTCTTATTCAAAACTAACTTGTTTCTCATTCATCTACAGTGCTTAATGCAATTATATTCCTAGCTCGTTTAAGTCTTTTAGAAATAACTGAATATGTGTTGTACAAATGCTAAGTCACATTCTCACAGACTTGTTCTGAAAGCTGCTCAGTCTCCTATATTTCCAAAACGTATTGATTCTTGCTGTGAGAACATCAATATAGTATTGTGATGTAATATATCACAATATTGTGAAATATCTTCACCCCATTAGTATTTCAGCCTATGAATCTAATAAGAATCACCACTGGAAATTAAAATAAAATAAAATAAAATAAAATAAAATAAAATAAAATAAAATAAAATAAAATAAAATAAAATAAAATAAAATTCATGAATCAGAGTAATGTGTACATGTGGGAAATGTACTTAAATGTCATTAAAATTGCGCCGTAACAACAATAATAAAAACTCATAATGGAGGTAAAAAAAAAATTCCTTGCAGATAATAATTTCTTAATATATCACAATATTGTAAAATATACCTTCACCCCTGTCATATCTTACCCTAGCAATCAAAAAAAAAAAAAAAAAAAATATATATATAATGAAATAATTAAAATATATATAAAAAAAAAAAAAAAAAAAAAAAAAAAAAAATTATATATATATATATATATATATATATATATATATATACATACATATATTAGGAAAGTTCAGTTCAGTTTTAGGAAACTTTTTTACATTACTTTTTATTTGCATTGTAACATTATTTTTGCATGACAATTAAACATATACAGTAAAAAAAAGTTGCAATGAGAATCTAATAAGAACCACCATAAAAAATTTAATAAAAAAAGATAATAAAACAAATCAAAACATGCATGACATGCATTGGGGGGAATGTGCTGAACTGTCATGGAAATAACAACAACATTGTTAGGATTCATTATTATTCAAATAATAATTTCTTTTAATTTAAGGGTGAAATGTGATCTGAACATTAGTTTCATCACACCTTTGACCTCCAACACAATTCTGCAGTCATTTCTTTCAGTGTTTCAGTTTAGCTTATCATCCTAAAACATCACACAAAAACTATAACAACTCTCCAAAACCAGTCTTCGGCTTTCAATCATGTGGATGCTTATGACAACTTGATGAATTACCGCCGCATAGCAATGCATCCTGAGCTTGCTGCTGTTTTTTAAACACGGTGAGGTGTTGGGCAGCTCTTCCGCTTTGGTGAAGGCTCAGCTTCGGGTGTCAAAGGCGAGGGTGACTCCTACTTATATAACAAATGTAGTGACAGGTTACGATCAAGGGCCGCGCTGACATTCTCTCTGCAAAGGTCAATGTATGGCGAAGCCGACGATGAAGAAATGAGCGCTCTGCAATCATTGCCAAGGCAAAAGGTCAGACACAAGCTGATTGGTGATAGAACTATCAAATTAACCAATCAATACACGGCTGGGATGGGAGGAAACGGGCCCTCCAGGGAGAGCGGACAGACTGGACCAAATGCCAAGATGTCAATAGCTCTGCGCCAGTGAGAGCCTGCACAGGTTTGGGGGGGGGGGTGGTCTTTCACACACACATATGGCCCCTACTAAAATTTATTAATTTTAGTGAATTGGTTTGTTCTTCTCCATGAATTTACAAGTATTATTAAAAAATGTTGAGGCGAATTTTTGTATTTTTGAGCCAAATGAATATTACTTTTATACATTTTATAAATGTAAATTTATTTACATCAACTCATTCAGAAGTGTCCCTATACACCTTTTTTTGTTTATTTTTATACTTTTGATTAATATCAACAACACAAATGATTGTGATTTTTTTGAGGCAAATAAATATTTGTATTTATTATTTAATTAATGAAAATAAAAATGGCAATTTATATTAATAAAGCAAATCATGAATCATATTTAGCTATTTACAGAAATAGCTAAATATTGGCTGTTCATTTCTAGATTTTTGATTAATGTATAATTTTATAATCAAGACAAATCTAGAGATTTTGTAAGAATAATTAATTTAAGTATAAATAAAAAAGTATAGATAAATATATAAATACAAATCAAATTATGTTAATTGAAGTACCAATGTTTTATTAAAGTGTTTTATTAAAGTGTTTCTATACTTTTAAGAAATTTATAATCCAGATAAAAGCCACTTTATTGATTTATACGTGTCAAATATTGCTTCATTTTCATATAGGCATTATCTTAATTAACAAACCACATATTTGAAGTCTAAACAGCTACATTCTTGCCTAAAAACTCCTAAAACTACATTCTGTGACATGAAATCAGTACTATTTATAAGATTATAGTGGATTTGGGCATCCGCTGTGAGAAATACTGCAAGCGGTGTGATACGAACAGTGAAACAGTTGGAGATCTGTTATAAATGGAATACTGCACTGCTGGAAAAGGCTCTCAGCCAATCAGATTTAAGAACCAGATTGAACTGTTTCCACTAATAGTTTGTAAAGTGGCTAACCAATACTTCCCAAATGTGACTGTAGTTGAACAACTTCAAAATATCAGAAGCTTGCAGTGGGCGACAAAAAGTTCCACACCGCATCTGAATGACAAAAACAAATCTGAGTGCAAACCGACAACATTAATGAACCTGTTCTGTGAAATCCACCTCTACAAACAAATAAAACCCAAGTTGCTGAAATCAAACTGGCCGACAGCGCATCTATTTCATCCTGTACCATTCTTCAGAGGAAGAAAGAGAGACACAAGGACACAAGTAGGACAAGGGAATGAATGTGTAGTCTCTTCACTCGCCACAAGAGCTTGTAATCCTCTTCTACATTTACTGCAGAGCTCAATATCACTTCAGTTCTCCCACGAGTGCCCGGCTGCTTTGTACCTATCTGCTCTGAAGTGGATCTATTCACATATTACCCGTTCATTCTTCCAGCCCTCCAAAATACCGGCTCCCCTTTAGACCTGAGGGGCCACTGAGAGATGAGCCCATCTGGGAATGAACTGAATCGCATTAGCCATGTCAGTCAAGCACATGGGCGGCAGCGACTTCAGGCCGAGGTGCTGCGAGATGTTAGTATGACACAACCCCAAAATTCACATTTAAAATTTCATAAATCAAACGTATTGATCTGCAGTTATACATTTTTAGATTGCTGTTGGACACATGGCAGACCAAGACACTTATATTATAGTTACTTTTACTACAGTAAAACTGTGGCAACATTGCCATTAAAGAGATAAATATGTAATTTAGAAATCAATTATAAATCAATTTGAACATTTATGATGGTTTCACAGTATTATGTTTTTGAAAGTGTGGTTCCCATGTTTTTAATGTTAGTTCTTGATTACTCATATACCAGATAGTATGAATATCAGTGCAAAACAATAGTATTAAAGTTTTTCGGCATGTATGAGAGAAAGATCAAATAAATAAAATAGTCAAATGAAATATGCATTTAAATAATGAGTATTTAAGGAGAAAATATGCTTAGGTGTCATAAAAATAATGTCTAATGATAATAAAAAAACTGTTAATGGCATTAAAAATGTGCAAAAATAATAGTGAAGTTTTCAGTAAGCTCTGATATTGTATGAGTGACAAAATATGCATTTGAATGAGTATTGATGAGTATTTAGGGGAGAAATGTTTAACTGTCATAAAGTCAAACAAACAAACAACAACAATAAATTAATGTATGAGTGGCACAAAACTTTAAATAAAATAAATATGCATTTGAATAATGGCTATTTAGGGGGTTTAAAATAACAATCAATGTAATTAAACAGCCTGCTTTCTTTAAAGACATAATATTTTATGTACAAACAATTAAAAGGACATACCGCCTGGCAGGACCTTATTATCAGACAACATAACTAGGCACAATAAATTCTGCGGTTTTCTCAGAGAATTATTCCCTCTCATGTGGTTTGGTCTCTCGGTTTCCAATTCCAAAGCCCAGTGAATTGAACAGTTCAAACTTCCACATCAATTAGAGCAATAAACATGATCAGAACGGTACGAGGAGGGACCGCCTCGCGCTCTCTGCCGGGACCATGTCAATTTCGGACTCAATTAATGATTCTTTCAAGCCTAATGTTCACGCAATTGGTATTCATTTGAGGTGTTGGGGAGAAACCGTACACACATTTCCACCACGACACCCACCGAAGGGAGATGCTTCTAACGCTCTTCATTTGCATGCATTTTTCTTTTTTTAAAAGAATAAAATGCTATTTAAGAGAAAATAAGAATTCAGTGCATTTAACATATTCATCAATTAATACAAGTTGTATACTTTAGATTTAATTGGATTGTGAATGAGCTAAAAGAATTGAAATAATGAACTGAGGGAATTGTGATGCTGAGATTGTTTTGGTTGGTTTGAGTAAGTGTTTGTGACTCTTTCTGTGTTGGATCCTGTTTTATTCACGAGATCCAATAGTCAACTAAACACATGAAAATCAAAGCTTTAACACAAATGATTTTGAAACTGTTTGTCCTTTCAGTTCTTTTAATGTCTAATATCATGGCTACCATATAAAAATATCATATTATTTATATACAACATATAAACACTATACATATTCCTTTATTCCTTATTTGTTTCAGGTATTTTCATGTACAATACACTGCTACAGTAGAATTACTCCCAGAACAATCTCTCTCTGTGTGTATTTGTATCTCTCGTTGCATTATGCTGAGACACTCTTGTTAATAAATCTTTTTAGCTAATGCATTCCAGATGGAAGCTGCACCAGCTTGCTTTGACCTTCCTAAACCCTTCCAAAATTCCTCCCCCTGTCCAAGCCCGACCATTTATCTGCCTTTGATTGAAATGCCATCAGTAACCTTTGACAAGAGTGTAATATCATTAGAGGAGGACTGTTACTCTCACAGGACTCCGGTGGCTTGATCAGCCCGGATCATGAACGTCTGCCTGATGCACACAGAGCTCACTGAAGACTCTTCTTTAACTAATAACAAACAGCTGAAAGATTTCAATGGGGAATATGTTGAATGTCACCTGACACACAAGCTAAAAGTGTTAACAGCAGCATGAACTTATGCTGATATATATGCCCTTAGATTTACTTTGAAACAAGTTTCTTTTTCACAAATAATTCAGTGTTTTTTTAAGCAAATGCCAAATGTCGAAAATGAATGTTAGGTTTTAAATAATAAAACAATATAAATCTTGTTCAAAATGAAAAGTATTGAGAAACTTTGTGCCTGTCTTAACATTAGTGAAACATGTTTGTATATGATGAACTCAAATAAACATTTTTTCACATTTTATAAAAGAAAACAAAGATTATTAGAGTGCATTATTCAAGAAAATAATGTTTTAGTCTTCAAAATGTCATATATAATAAAATGTTACTTAATTCCTTGTAATTATTTGCAAAATGTACAATTTCTGAGTCAACAGAAAATTTTCAAAATACACTTGAGGAGAAATGACTAGCACATCATAAAAACACCTGATCAAAAGACGCTGATCAAAATAGTGTCTCCTCTGGACGGAAGTTTGTTAGTGTCAGGAGCAGCATGTGTCCCCAGTGCTGGTGGTGTGATGAAGGTCTCTGTGTGACCAGTAGAGGGCCCTTCATCAACGAAACACACACTTCACAAGAGCAAACTGCTCATCCATGAGGATATTTGAGAACGAGCTTTCAGTCTCAAATTGTGAACAAAAACCCCACTGGAAATGAGCAGTGAGAAAAATAAACTTGTTCTTCGGAGAGGTTACGGGTCACAGGAACTTCTATCAGATTTCTGCTCAGGGCCATTTGTCAGCATTGATTTTAATGAAGGAGACGCACTGAGAGCACTGAATGACACTCTCTACTGTGTGCCACTGACTAAAGTCACTGGATCTGTCATGAGGTGTTCGGAAGAAACATAAGCAACATGTAAACATTAGCAGATAGACATTAAATGAAGTCATGAGCACAAACACGTTTAGCAGTAGTGCTCATACAGGCAATGATTCGAGATTAGTGGTCGACCGATATTGGTTTTTTTGACAGTTGATGCTAATACCGATATCTTGGAAAGCAGGGGGGCGATGGTTGATATAAAGCTGATATAATTGTATATATTTTAATTAATATTTAAGAAATTTGAAATCATTTGAAAATGGATTAAAAAATATTTTTTTTAAATAATCATACGTATTCTTTAGATGACAAAGTATTTTACACAAATAAATAAATATTTAATAAAATAATTAAAAAGGAAGTAAACTGTAACCAATGTATGAATGGAATGGAATGCTACCATACCATGCTACCATTACTTTTTTCAAATAAAGCCAAGGTAACACTAATTTTAAAAACAGCAGACAGTGAAAATGACATGAACATGAACGGTGGGCAAATACATAAAGCGCAGCATAAATTGATATCATAAATTTAATGTTTAAAGCATTCAATTTGCAAGGACAGAAAGTCATGCATAGAACACGGTGTGTGCTCAGACGCTGCTGCTCTCAGCACTGTCAAAATAAAAGTCATGCCTCGAACACATCGGCCAAGCAGAAAAACTTATCGGGCGATGCCGATATTTAAAAATACCGGCTGCCTTGTCGATATATCCATTCACAGCATTTCCACATCAGTTTCCTCGCTCTTCTACCAATCATTCCAGTTCATTTCTCTGCTGTATAATAAAAAAAGGCCAAAAGTGTCCAAAAAACCATATCAAAATTTTCCATACAGACAAATACAAATTCACATATTAATATATGCGTGTATATTTACTTGAGATATTGTAAGAAACTTTGACAATCTTTGCCTTTTCACTTTTAGTGCATATTTCGTTACTGTAGTAACACTCTGGCTTCAGTGCCTCGATACTGCAGCCAAAACTTCACCTCAGATCTTTTACTCTGTTCATGAATCTTTAACAATACCCATCTGTGCGTACACACACACACACACACACACACACACACACACACACACACACACACACACACACACACACACACACACACAGTTTTGACCAACAAAGCCCCATATGTCTCTTCCTTTGACCTTCATAAGAGAAATATGCTGGTGCATGAGGCTCTTGCCACAAATGACAATGTATGCAATTTTGTTGAATTGCAATTCAAAGAAATGCAAAAGAAACCTAATATGTAAAATATAATTAATGTTCTTTCACTGAATTATAGATTTCAGTAAAATGTATCATATACATTTAATTTATAAATAATTTATATATACAGTATTTAAATATATATATATAAATTTATATATATATATATATATATATATATATATATATATATATATATATATATATATAATTAATATACTGTAATTTATAAGTGTGTATATACACACATACTACTACTACTTAATAATGTACAATAAATGTATTTATTTATACTTAAATCTTAAAATCCAAAAAAGGTATTCTACCACATTTCAAACTTTGATTTGGAATTGAACAGCAAATTCTCAGCTCAGATCTGAAAGGTGCACGAGTGTCTTTGTGTAGGTCACAGGAGTGCATTATAAAGAACATCCGTGTACAGTTAGGGTGTCTCTTTCACTCAGATTATGATTCCGGGGCAGCATGCTGCATTTGTCTTCATTTTGTCAGACTGTCTTCATGCCTTATTATTAGTGGCTGTCAGAGCGAGAGAGGATGGGTGGGACGCAGAGGCCGCTTGGTTACACACACACATACGGGGCTGAAGGAGAGGACAGGAAACTCCTACGCTTTACCCCAGACCCACCCTAGACAGCCTCAGATGCCCTTTAGAGATATCCCATAATGCCTCAGTCACACCGATGAAGGTCAACGAAACTCTGGCGCAGTTTCGGCATGACGGCATGACCACTCCCCTAAGAAACAGTCATCCATTTTTTATGGCCTGTGAGAAATGCCTTCGGTCTGTGATTCGCTAATGCCCCTGCAAACAAATAAACCATATAGCTAGCTAACAGCATGGAGTATTTACTTACTATATTCGCTCTCTCTCTCTCTGCGTGTTTGGCGTGCGAATTGTGCTGTTACTTATGCAGGCAGGCGCCGGGTGAATAATGACTGCACGTCTGCGACACAGAGTTGATTCCAGCACTCAGGTGGAGAGAGAGGCAGACTACAGCTGTTACATAAGAAAAACAAGAGACGTTTCAGTGGCCACAACACCGCCGGATGCACCGTTAGACTCACGCCCAACCTGATCAGACTCAAAACGCCAAATCACTGGTTATATCTCTGCCACTACTAGCAAATAATCACTGTTTTCAGACAGGTTTCAAACATTTTAAATAGAACAGAAATTACACATCTCACCTTTAAAATCCTCCTATGCCAGTTTAATATGCGAATATGTGAACTTCTGACTGAATTAAAACATGAGTTTTGAATCTTTTAACCAGAAGAATTTCAGATGCTACATTGGAAACAATGATTATTTATGCATGCCAAATTTTCACTACAAAAATGATGCACAAAATAACTGACTGAGTGAGATTCACACAAATTAAAGATGGATTTTCCTTTAATCCTCACTATGAATATTAATTGTGCTTATGAATATCTAATTTGACAGCAATAGATTTCTATAGATAAAGACTGATCAAAACTGTATACTTGACAGATTATAGTCATGAATCTTAGTTAATCTACTGCACAATTACAAGTGAAACATTCAATTTATGTTTCTCTTTGGGGAGAAAAGAAAGAAAGAAAGAAAATAAATAAATGAACAACAACAACAACAAAAAATAGCTTCTCAAACAAAAAGGTAAACATGGAGCTTGAAATTTAGGGTTTTATTTTATAAATAAATAAATATATCAGTTTTGAAACAAAATGGAATTGTGGAAGAAATGTAAATACACACACACACACACAATTAATATTTAAAATACAACATTTTATAAATAATGTTTAGAAACAGGTTTTAGAACAGAATGAGGGTGAGTAAATGAAGACAGAATATTTATTTTTAGGTGAATTATTCTTTTAATCCCTTTATGCATATTAACTGCTGAAAGAATTGAGATAAATAAACTCTGTGTGCAGTACAGTAGCTGCAATCAAGCCTATTAATTACTGCTCATATGAAACAATGTGTTTTCTATGAACAACATTTACTTAACCAGCAGTGATGACGTCCAAGAAAGCAGGGTTTTTGTAAATGCTTTGAAATGTCAAAATTGGCACCATGAGTTATTATACATTCCTTTATTAGAGACAAAGCCAGGGAAAGAGAGAGAGGGAGACTGTGACTGCCATTAGATCATAAAATCAAGCCCCAGGGAAACTCTGAGTCACTACATGACTGCTCACTACCAGACAGAGCCAGAGAGAGAGAGAGAGAGATGGAGCGGGAAAAGACATTCACTTAAAGGCATAGTTCACCAAAACATGAAACTTCTCTCATTATTTACTCACCCTCACATCATTTCAAACCTGTACCTCTTTCTATCTTCTGTGAAGCATCTATTACTTTAACTGGAAGTGTCTTAATGCAAACAAAAGCCTGTTAACCGATAATATAAACCACAGCTTGTTATTCTCAGGTTGAAAAGAAGCCTGTATGTTTAAAGATCAGCACATGAGACAGGACCCCGGTGGAAAAGGCAATAAAAGCTCTTTCCACTGGTTTGTTCTGCAGAGCCGTCATCAAACGCAATTAAAGCAGAGCATTCCAGCACTCCGAACCGACGGGAGTCTCCCATTCCGGCTCTAACGAGACGGAGCTACTTCCACTTTACAGTCTCTGGATGACAAACTCAGAGCGCTATAAAACAGCACGCTAAAAAACTCCAGCTCTGCAGGACGAGGCCTGGAGGCCACATCCAACCTCCCGTCCTGTCTGCAGTCTTACAGCACTCAGACATATCCTCTCCTCTTAGTGTTTTATGGATTCATTTATTTCCATTCAGTTCATTCTAGGGAAAAACACTGCTCGAGTGCATAAGCAAGCATTATTTTTCTAATAATTCAACAGCCCCTCGTCAATTATTCTGCTTATACTACAGTTACCACACCTCAAGACACCGATCAGATGATATATTTAAAGGGATTCGTCCACTATTGTGAGTAGGATTATTTATTCCGCATTTCATCCAATGCCTCTTTTGCTGGTTCCAAAATGTCATTTTAAAGTTGATAATGGATGCATGAGCCGTTGATAGCATTCTAATGCAGTTATTAATGAAGTTATAAGAAAGAGAGTGAGAGAGACAGAGACACACAGAGAAAGAAAGAGAGAGAGAGACCTTGTGTGAATAAGGCTGCAGCAGCGTCTCTAAACAGCGCTGTTATTACCTTGCTACTGAGAAATGTCATGTGTATTTATTTTCGGAAAATCGTCTGTCATGTTGTTGTTTTTGTTAGTAAGTGTTTAGTAAGTGATATGGAACTGTAATGCGTACAGGAGAGCTGCCTGGAACTACGTTTGCCATGCGTTTCCCAGAAAGTAATTGCACACCTCAGAAAGTTCGTCAGCCAAGCAGATTCAAGCATTCAACGGCCCGTAGTATAAATTGGATTAGAGCATATAGTCCAGCATAAAAAAAATCAAAGAACCCCCCCCCCCCCCCAAATCTCTGACTGAAAGACATATTTAATGAGTTCATGCTCATTTTAATGAATATTAAATTAATTAAAATTAATAAATAATTAAGTAATACATTTACTAACAAAGCATCTTTTTTCTTATATTTCTGGTTCGTTCTTGTTGTTTTCTCTTTAATTACATCTGTCTCTTTAATCCCACATCAATGTTTATTTACTGTGGATTATTAAACCACAGGAAGGGAGATTTTCTTAAAGCTGCTTTAGGAAAAAACAGCCAATTCAATTAGATTTTTTAACAAATACAAGTGAATGATCCAGTGTTTTACCCATGTAGCAACATGCTAGGAACATCTCGATCTGTAACACTGCCTCTGAACACGTTATAGTTCACTCCAGGGGTTTAGTGAATCATAAATGCACGTATCAGCTTAATAATGTAGTGCGGATGTGTAATAACTTGCTGCCATTGTGTTCATGTGATCTCTTGACAAGCTGTTAAAACAGTACATGGGCATTAATCTTGTTTACAAGCACGCCATTGTGCACACTGATTGTGTCTTGGGTTCGACTGTGTGGCAGGTGATGAGAGAGAACGAGAAAAGAGACAAAGAGAAAGAAAGAGAGCAAACCGACAGCTTCCCCTCTCCTGTTTGTCTTTACAGTGAAGATTCCCATTAATCCACAAGCTCACAAGTTATAATGAAATTATTCAATGGGATCAAATTCCTTTGGCGCGACACAATGAGGAACAGAGAATTGAGAGGATTAATTTCCACAGTCGGATTTGCGCACACTATTTCTCCCCCCTCGTCATTAGGAAGTCAGACACGCAGTTCTCCTCTAACCCCGCGTCTACCCCGCCAACCAAACGTCTCCAGTCGATTAGAACAGGAGCGCTTGGTTTTGTTGTCTCAGGTCGTACCTGAACGGCAAAAGAGACGTGAAACTACAAAACTACAACATGAACACTATAATAAAACACAGTTTGTACTAAAGATGGGAACTGTAAAGAACGTAATGATCTTGGTTCAGATTGGTTCACTCTGGTTCCTTACAGTAACAGTTTCATTAATTATTCTTTCAGTTCATTAAAGGAATAAATGCATGAAAAAATGCAAATCCCAGAGCCAAATGACAAGATCATTTTTTATAATAAATAAATAAAAATTAAATTCAAACACAATTCAGTTGGATTTACATAGACTTTTTAATGGCCTAGTGTACGTATGTATGTATATATTGATCCACATTGTCATATGAACCAGACACTAACTAAACAGACTTATTTGTCACAGTTAGTTTTAAGCCAAAAACCAACTGACTCATAAGTAGGGTTGGGAATCGTCAGAAATTTTCCGGTTCCGGTTCTGATTCCGGTTCCATTAAAATCATTTAACAATTATTAAGAAATAGTGGTAAGGAAAAATGCACAATACTCAACTACTCAATGCTCAATACTGTTTATTACTTACTGTCAACTTAATTTAAAGGTTGGCAATGTCAAAATGCAACATATATTACAGTGTACAGATCTTCATACAGTAAGTAGGGTTGGGTATTTTTAGAAATTTTCAAGTTCGGCTTCTGGTTCAATTTAAATGAACTATTATTATGTTTTTTTTTACTATTTTACCTTCACAGAATGTAGCGTTGCTGGAAGGTAGTAAGTAATGTTGAGAAATGCTAGTCCATCAATCAGCATATGCTTCAAAGTTGATGATTTTTACACTATCAATAACCTTTTGCTTTTCAAGCAGGAATAAGCTTGTTGGCCAAATAGTTCTTTGAGGGCTAAGACACATGTTCATTTCCCTAAATTAATGAAATATAAATGGTTAAATTTATAAACATGTATAAACACTCTACATAAAGTCCCTATTTTACAAATAATAATGCAGTCAGGAGATGGTGTGATGCAATGAGTGGTTGCCACATTTTTAAACATTTAAAATACATTAAAATACATATTTTCTATCACTTTGTTTATCAATCTTGAAATGACCTGTACATTAAATAATCTAACCCTCATACGTGCATAACAATAGCAGTCTATTTTTTTAGTGGTCCAAGTTGAAGCCAGTATGTATATGTATGACAATATGGGACAAATATAATGTAATTTAGTGGCGGCAGGTGCAGCGCGCTGCCGTTAGATGTACAGTCAGACAAAACGATGTGCAAAGTTATCAAAGGCGCGAGTGCACATTCAGTCATGGGAAACAATGTGCTCGGCAATTAAAGACGCTACAGTGCAATGTGGAATGCGCGTCATTGGAATCAATGTGCTCAGTAATTAAAGAAGCAGGGAGGTGTGTCTGTTATTCGAAGAATTCAAGAAGATTTCAGGAACTGGATTAATGCTTTTTTCGCTGTACCCTATGGAACACATAGTGCAGACATAGTACCATGGTGCTCATTACAATGAAGTGCAATTTAATACATACTGTATATAAACATAAATGCAATATAAAGTTTTTTTTATACAGTTGTTAATATTATAATTTATTCATTAAATAATTTCAATAATAATATCCCTCATTAGAAACATGGTAACATTTAAACTGGAGCCTGTATGCATGTTTGTTTGTTTTTTTCTGAACGTACCATGGTAATCCTATGGTATTCTTTAAAGTAGCTACCTAAATGTTGTAATTAAAGTATCATGGTATATATTAACATGGCGTTAGTATTTGATGCCATGACTGTTCCATGGTAGAAGCAGTATTTTTGAGGGAGAGAATGGCCTGCTGAGAGAGGGAAATATTGTATCTAATGTCTGGCTGGATTTGGAGAGAGATGGGAAGGGTGTAGTTCAGCAGTCGGAAAATTGAAAAGCAACGAAGGACTAAATGTGTTCGACTCTGAGCTGTCTATATTGAGAGAGCGTTCCCTCGATGACAAATATATCTTACACTCCAGATACTGTAACATTAATCTAATGTAAAATATTAGAAATATTTTTCTCTCACATAACAAATACAGAAATATATATATGTAGGAGCCTACATATAAGATAATATATGTGCACGGATAGTCGAACATTCGAATTATTATTCGATAAATAAAAATGATTTGCGAATTTCGCAAAAAAAAAAAAAAAAAAAGTTCTCAATAAAACCTAATTTGGTAACTTTCTGTGATTCTCCATGGCATATTTGAAGATGTATGCAAGCAAAAAAAAAAAATGAATGAATAAGGCCGTTCACATATCGTGCCTAAAAACGTGTGGAAAACGCTAGGCGTGCCGCTTTCTCCTTCTTTCCAAAAAGCTCGGGCAGAAGCGCTCCTGAGGTGTCTGCCGTTGCTAAGCAACAATGACGCGCTCTCTCCATGAAGACGCAGAAATTTTAGCAAAGGATAAATGGATTTCCAGCACAAAAAATCGCTTTCAGTAGCTCTGCTACTAAATTTATTTCAAAATGGCAATCCATATACAGCTATGATCAGCTGTTCCTTCATCTTGGCTGAACTTTCAACGTTGTTATGGGAAAGGATGAAGCTGAATGTTTAGTTCTTGTCACATGACTTGCTGTGCTCTTGCGGCATTCTGAAAAGTTGAGATATTTTTAACTCGATGCAGTGCGGACACGCCTGGAAAAAACGGGCACGTCGAACCACGTGCTGTGCGCATCGCAACCGCGTCCCTTCTATTATGAGCGCGCATACCGCGCCTACATTGGAAATAATGAACATGAGCGCGCAAAAGATGCGATATGTGAACGATATGAGCACATATCGCCCCTAAGAACTGCGGTCTTCTACAGTACTTCAAATATGCCGTGGAGAGTCACAGAAAGTGACCGAATTCAAGAACATTGTTGCGGCATCTCTTAAGCAACGAATAAACACCGCTAACTTGGAGAATGCAGTGAAAACTCCTCTTCTCGCGTCTGCCCTAGACCCCCGGCACAAACATATCAGGTTTCTCGATGAAAACATGAGAGAAATAAGAAAAAAAAAACTTTTTTGAACATTATCAGAACATTTTCCTTGATGCGAGTGGTGCGGATGCAGCCGCCGCCATCAACGATGAAGAGGATGCAATGCCCACTCGTCCGAAAAGGCTGAGCCAGTTCTTCAACGATGATTACAGAGAGTCCAGCCGAGACGAGTGGGAACAGTTCTTGCTGCAGCCATTTATTCAACCAGATGAGTATCCCATTCAATGATGAAACGAAAACACGAAGCGCTTCACAAAACTTATTCGCTTAGCACACTGTTATTTGTAAGTCCCGCCAACATTTGTGCCGTCAGAGCGTGTTTTCTCCACAGCCGGCCTTATTGTTAACAGACTAAGGAGCCGACTTTCCCCCGATCATGTTTACATGCCCGTATTTCTTAACAAGAACATGTAAAACAATAGAAAAAAAGCAAAAAAGATTTGCTGACAGGTTAAAAGTTTCAAAGTTAAGTGTAGGCTACGTTCTACAATAGCTTATTTGCTGCAGGCTGCTTTACGTTTTTACTTTGTTCACTTTTTTTCTTTTTTTTCTTTGTTTACATTATTTTATAACGCCCATCCCTAACTGTAACATGTCCAGTTTACAAACACTAAGTGCTTTCCCAACTTCTGAAGTGATGCTTGCTGGTATATGATAATGCAGACAACATCATCTGTTCTGTTCTAATTAAACCACTTAAACACCCTCACCACAGCCGCGAGAGGAAAGACACCGCGTTGGCAGAAGAAAACAACTGGAAATTATCATATAAAAGTAAGTGGTAGACCGCAGGAATAACTCATGTGCTGAAAAGTGAAAGGAAGGAGGAAATGAGGGATTAACAAAAAAAGCTAAAGAAAGAGATGTAGAGAGCAGAATAAAAGACAGGACAAAAGAAAACATGCTGTGTCCTAAAACAATGTAGGAGGCTAACGGATTGATGTTTTAATTTCTTTCTGTGTGAAAGAGGAGGAAAAAGAACTCGCACAGGAATCGGGATCATAAAAAAGTCCAGTTGTACTACGGTTCCAATTCTTTAATGATTCTCCTTTATAAATTATTGTGGTACTTGATAAATAATTGGTCCTAACTGGTGAAGTGTGTCATTTTTTCAATGTTAAATTAATTATATTCCAGTTTGATTAATTGTTATATTGACATCACTTATAGTTTTTATTAATGCTTTAATAGTTTTTATTGTTGTATTTTTCAAAGTGTTTTTGTTGTGTTTCTTTTTTTTTAAGTTTTAGTTATTTTATTTAGAAAACGAGAAAATGTGCCTTAGCAATTAACAAAAAAATAATGTTGATTTTTTTTTTATTATTTTATTTCAATTAAATTTTATTTTATTTAAAGTAAAAAATGTTTATCATATTGTTTTTATTTATATTTTTATTTCTTCATTTTAAATTAAGTTAATGGATGTAGTTATTTTGTTTTGTAATTTTTTCCTAATTTCTATATAGATGTTTAGTCATTTTGTTGTGTTTTGTCATTTTATTTTTTTTCTCAAATGTCTTTATAGTTTGAGTTTTTATTTCTGTTTTAGTTTTTGTTATTTTAGTATAGTCCATAAAGTTTATATAAAATACATTTTTTTATTTTCAGTAAAATCATCATTTTCATATGGTATCACTCAATATATATAATAGTTTTTTTTCTATATGAATTCGTTTTTGTTTTTATGTTTTCTGTTTTCATCAAGTCTTAGCAAATTTGTTGTGCATTTTTGCCATTTATATTTATTTATTTTTTAAATGTCTTTTCTTTTAATTTTAGCACAACACATTGAACTAACTGAAAAATGTGAAATTAAAATGAGAAATTTTACTAGAAGGCAGCAATTGTATATTGATTACCCCCCAAAATACAGACATTCCGTTTCAATGTTTCGGCTTGGAATAAGACGCGGTTCTCGGTTCCTAACCGGAGCAAAGTCAGAGAGGAACAGACAGCGCGTGTAGAGGAAGTGTCTCTTTTGGGGAAAGTGCCCTGTGCCTGTTGAAATTCTGCCGGTATTTCAAGGTTGTTATCTATTTCAGATCAACAGTGTGGGTCAGGGTTCACGGCTGCCCACGTTCCCCAATCCTCCGCAGACCCATGATTGACAGCAATCAGCATCTCACCGGCATCACTCGGGAGACAAAGTGAGGGTCAAGACAGCGGGCGATTTGGTCTGTCATTTTTAATTATCCAAATGATATTCACAGACAAAACCTCTCCCATCCATCAGGGCAGGGCATTACCATAGACAATGTTTGTTTAAAGACTGGCCTATAAAATCAAACAATTATGAATGCAGACAAGCCTTGCTACTGACTGCATAAGTAATAAGGGTGGATCTATCCCCCTCCACCTTCTCCCTGTCCAAATTCCCACTGCTAATGAACCAGAAGGGATGTGCAGGAACCAGAGGCTGGATCATCAAAATTCCCCACTTTGCGCTGCCCACTGACCTTTTTTCCCCACCAAGATCCTTCGGTCAGGTGTTATTGACAGAGTCTGAGCTGAAACTAAAGGGCTGCCGAATGCAGACTACACCGTTCGTACATTAGCATGCGCTCTGAAAGCGCATTAGCATGTATAGGCATGTTACGGCATTCTGTACCCAAGTATTTGACATTACTGCCCAATCGCAAAGACTCCCGGTCCGCGCAAGGGTCTCGAGGGTGGATCGTGTCCTGTCGTCACCCGCTCACCATTAACTGAGAGTATCTGTTCCACCTGCCACATGTGCTCACGTTCTACCTATGGCTGGAAAACACCTGCCATCCAGTGACAGGAGAACTCAAACACACCTGCACACAGCTGCCACCTGCAGACACACACACTAGTGCAAGCTGCTCCTGCTGACTGCCATTTCTGACCTGCACAGACTCAAACACACAATACAAATACTGTATACACACTGAAATAAAGTACTGTAGCAGAACATTCTATGAAGTCTGTATATGGAATGAACTATAAAGTGCTTTTACACAAATAACAAATACACATTCATTGTATACAGCTGCCTCCTCCCAGATTGTCACCGGCACCCCGTCCTAATTCGCCGCCCTTCACAAGGCTCCCAACTGGAGTGGGTGTGTGAGAGGAGGGGCGCTAGACGAGTCAGGGCTGGCGGCGTGTGATGGGGCACACCTGAAGGAAATGAAGCCTCATCACCGCCGCTGTTTAAAAGCCCAACGTGCCTCTCCTCGGGAGACCGGTCTCTTCCCCGTGCATGCACACTGGTGTCCTCGTGGGTCCAGGAAGGGTGCGTTGAGGGACTCTGGTGCCACCAGAGACGTGAGCTGCCGGACCCGCGATCCGGATGGGAGCCACACCAGTTTACACGGCCATCGGGCCAGGATGCCGGGCCTTCCATCCCCTGCCAGCGCCGCGGCCAACGAGAGTGATGCGGCCGCTAGAGGAAGCCGCCGCCCCTCGCGCCCGGACCGAAGAGGGGAGCGCGTGCGGCCGCAGGACTCCGCCCCTTACCTGGACCCTTCCTCCATGAACACTGCCCGACCCACACGAACCCCGCAGCACGACGAGGACACCAGATTCCCTGTTTATTTTGGACACTCTTCCCCTTTAGCCACTTTTATTCCCTGTTTTATTTGACTTCTGTTAATAAAAGCCTCTCCGAGGCCTGACGCCACGCCCACTTTGTCTGTCTTGTGCTCCTCCCGTCACAGTGGTGGAGAATGCGGGCAAGGCGGAGCCTAGACAGCGCAGTTGGGAAACATCTGGTGACGTCACTCCCTCTCGCTTTCAAACGTTCGTGAGAACCCGGACTGGGACGGAGGAAAACCGGGGACAGCCTCCCAGCCACAAAAGGGGTATGTGACTTCTCTGTCATTGTCATTTTACCCTGTGGTTGGTTGAGGCTGTCACTAAAACCCGGTTTCTCTGTCCCTGTTCCGGTGCGCTGCGAGAGGGAGGACTGCCCGGAGAGGAATCCCCGCCCACTCCGACCGTTTGGAGCCTGGTTGAGGATGGTAGCACTCCCGTGTGGGCGGCGCCCTGATGACGGGGATGTCGCTTGGGAGGGGGAATGTGACAAGTCAGCTGCCTCCTCCCAGATTGTCACCGGCACCCCGTCCTAAATCGCCGCCCCTCACCAGGCTCCCGACTGGAGTGGGTGTGTGAGAGGTGGGGCACTGGACGAGTCAGGGCTGGCGGCGTGTGATGGGGCACACCTGAAGGAAATGGAGCCTTATCACCGCCGCTGTTTAAAAGCCCAACGCGCCTCTCCTCGGGAGACTGGTCTCCTCCCCGTGCATGCACACTGGTGTCCTCGTGGGTCCAGGAAGGGTGCGTTGAGGGACTCCCGCGCCACCAGAGATGTGAGCTGCCAGACCCTCGATCCGGATGGGAGCCGCACCCGTTTACACGGCCGTCGGGCCAGGATGCCGGGCCGTCCATCCCCTGCCAGTGCCGCGGCCAACAAGAGTGATGCGAGGCCGCCGCCCCTCGCGCCCCGGACCGAAGAGGGGAGCGCGTGCGGCCGCCAGACTCCGCCCCTCACCTGGACCCTTCCTCCATGAACACTGCCCGACCCACACGAACCCCGCAGCACGACGAGAACACCAGATTCCCTGTTTATTTTGGACACTCTTCCCCTTTGGCCACTTTTATCCCGTTTTATTTGATTTCTGTTAATAAAAGCCTCTCCAAGGCCTGACACCACGCCCACTGTGTCTGTCTTGTGCTCCTCCCATCACAATATATATATATATATATATACAAACTGTATATGTAAACAACACCTTATAAAACAGTAACAGTAAAATACAGATACAGTAAGAAAAAAAAACGAAACAAACACAAAAATTAAAAAAAAAAAAAAAGTAAATACTCATGGCTAAAGGGGTTACAGACATACTTTTTTCTAGATGTACTGCTTAAAAAAAGAAATGTGGTGTTGATCATGCATTTTTAATGCATTATGCCATTTAGAAATTGTAAGCATTCATGTTAGTAATTCTTATTACTAACATGAATGCTTACAAACAACAAACAACTCTAAGGTATAAGACATTAGAATTTAAAAAGCATTGTATGTGCAGGCTTCATAAAATGAAATAATCTTGCTACTCAAAATAGTGTATATATATCTACAGTGCCCTCCATAAGTATTGGAACAGTAAAGACAATTTTTTTTCTGTTTGCTCTAGAGTCAAGAAATCTGTAAATATGATTAAAAGATGAATATGAGACAAAACTACAGAATGCCACATTTTATTATTGGGTGATTCAACACAAAGATGTTTTACCAGCTAAGAAGATCAGCACTTTTAGAGTTGTGAGCAGAAGTATTGGAACAGTTGCCTCACAGGCCTTTCTAAGTGTTCAGCTGTGTCCTGTTGCATTCATTCTTCACATATTAAAAGCAGGGAATGTCTCTTATCAGTTATATCCATTGCTTCTGCATTCTAAGTCTTGCATTCAACGGTGACACACACAAACCAGGATGAAGACGAGGAAGCCGACTTAAAGGTACAATTTGTAAGATATTTGCAGTAAAATATCCAAAAATCAATAGGCTAGTGTTATATATTTTGTCCAGCTGATTACTAACAATATCTCTAATGTTTTCAACTACTTGTAAATCATGAGAAAATTCCCATTCTAAACAGTGACACGGGGCAGTGCAGTCGCCTGTCAATGACGTTAGTTACCCTTTGTTACCCCCTTTACTGATGTAGAAACCACATGACAACAGTGTCGTGGACAAATGCGGAAGTAGTGTTTAGCGTCCAGTAAACCACTAGCTTGCTTCAAGCATTCCTTATTTACTACTTCTTGCACGTTTTATGGTGGATTGTGTTACTTATTTATGGAACATAATTACTGCTTACCGTCTGCCACTGGTTCTGTCGACAAGGACAGCTCCCATAAACGTAAGCGTACGGGCCAACCAAACGACCACAGAACAGTTTGGGACAAGAGGAGAGAAAGAGTGAGGATCAATATCGGTGTTGCATTTTCTAGATGGAGAGAGCTTCGCGACAAACTTCAACTAGAAAGAGATGCCGATCTCGCTTCTGTTTAACGATCAACAAGATTAGTATAATGGGGCATATACGCCAAATGCGGGGCATCGCATCTCTAGACCCGCACGAGGACGCGACTGATCCATAGTCTGATCGTGTCTTTGCATTGAATTTGTATGTAATCTACTCGCACGAATCGTTGAACTTGTGTTTGAAAATTATGACATCAAACACAACATTTATAAAACTTTACCTCATCCGTTAAATCCATGATTTATCTTTCCTTCTGATTGATGGGTGTCAGCGGTAGGGTAGAAGACAACAAATCCCATCATTCCACGCTCCTTCTTAGCGTCATTAAACCACGCGATTGTTATTGTTTTGGTAGTGCATCCTCTCGTGGCAGGTCCTACAACCTGTACCTTTAAGTGGGGTCTCAAAGTTGTACATACATGTAAGGTGCCCTAAATGAATCATTTATGAGGTTCCATTTCAGCTAGGGCACTGCCTTAGACAGACTATATTGGCAGCTGTCTATATCGCTATGTTTCCAAACAGAGCCTTAGTCTCACAGCAAACATACAACTGTCATCCTGTCTGAGCTCATCTCTAGATCACATCTCCTCTGTCCAAACTGTACAGCATCCAGCAAATGAGGTGACATGAAATAAAGCATGTGCTTGATGAGGGTGCAGGTAGCAGCATGTGGCTAATACACCAACAACACCGAGAGAAAGAAAGAGAGAAACAGTGAGAAATCTGGATGGGAAGAGTGTGAAAACTCATCCATCGTGTTAGACGGCAGTAGAATGGATGATCTGTCAGGAAGCCATCCAACACATGAGATGAGATTGAGCTGAGTGTGTGTGTGTGTGTGTGTGTGTGTGTTTGTGTTTATGGATATGTAAATGCTGTTCGCATTATGTTATGCAAGCAAGTGAACCACAACAAGAAGGGCTCTGACATGTTTGCTTTCAACAGCAAATTAGTGAATGAAGGGAAAGCTATGGAGATCTACCGACAGCTGATGTAAATAAAAGAGCTAAAAGCAGAAAGCACTGACCTCAGACGCGCTCACACTGTGATCTCAAGCGCTCCGTGATGGACATCACACAAAACACGTCTGCCTCGCTTTTACAAATCTATGTGCTGTGAATGCAAGACAGACCTGGACTAATAGAGATGGAGATAGACTAGATAAAACTGAAGCCAACAAAGAACAGCTAAATAAAGAGCAGAAAATAAAATAATATCACTACTGCTCATACTCAGAGTTGGGGATTTGAACAAACCCCTTAACTTAAGTATAATAACCTAAGTACTACATTTGAACATGAATGATGGATCAAATCATCTGGGTTTTGGAGGAGAGGGGTGCTATTAATTTCAAAGTAACCTGACTTACATATTTTACCTTATTGATAGTAAAAAAAAAAGTGAAAAAAGAGAGGAAAAAAGAGACACCAAAATATCATGGAGTCTTAAAAAAAAAAAGTACAAATAAAAGATCATGTTCCTAAACAAAATAATGAGCCTTACATAATAAATCAAGGGTGATTATTACCCTACATTAAAGAGTTATCACAGGAATATTTAGATGTTGCTCTGTAAAGTGTTAAGTATGCTCATCAGCAACATTTTCTGCATAATGGTGAGCTTGTTAAGAAAAGTTATTTTTGTGCATAATAACGTTAGGAGAAAACTGCAAGAACACCATCCATTCCTTTACAAACAAACACAGCTTGGCTTGAAAAAAAAAAAACCATTTAGTTATTATTTCCTCACCCTCATGTCCTTATAACACTTATAATTTTCTTTCTCCCATACAATTCAAAAACAGATATTTTGAAGAAATTGTATTCTGTTATTTTGCATAAAGTGAATGCACATTGTGACTGGGGCTGTTGTAAATGTAAATATGAATATAAAAGTAGAAAAAAGATGATGTGATGTTTACCTTTTTCTTTCTTTCTATTTCTTTTTTTAAACAATACATAAATTAACAAATTAATTTAATTATTAATTTATTAATCTTAATATGTGGCTTAGACTAAAAAGTATAATTATCAATAGACAATATTTATAAACATTAATAACAAAACCCTGTGCATTTTTGGTCAAGATTGATTTATGTATTTATTATTATTATTATTGATATTGCTATTATAAATATTTAAATAAATTAATAAAAGTCATATGAAGCCAGCTTATGTATAATTATTATTATTCAGTAGTAGCAGCAGCAGTAAAATAAATAAATAAAAATCTGTACCATTTAATTACTGTATCATCTCTTATTTTTGTTCAAAGACAACATGAAGATAAGTTAGTGATGACAGCTATCGGTGAAGTATCCCTTTGACCTCTAGAACTAAGGACCCATCAAAGTCAAAATGGATGTATAGCTCTCAGACCGGGGCCTGACGTCCCTAAAACCATCTGCATGAACGAGAGGATCTTGACGTCTCGAGGATAAAACGCTTTGAGGTGAAGAACACCCGTCCTGCGTCTTATTTTCCTGGTCTGTCACCTTCTTCCTGATCTCACTGAAGAGCCAGAGAAGCGTGATGGCGATTCCTGCGAACCGCGAATCAACCTGCGATTACAGCCGGTGACAGCTGCACACAGACGGGCTCAAAGACACTGCCTCGCTCCGCCTTGATGTTATGCAAATGTAAACAGCTGTCATTTCTAAAGCCGTCGTCTTTGCGCTTTCCTCCGGTGTGAGGATCGAAGGGTTTTCAAAGTGTCTGTGTTTTTTTTTCACTCTTCTCTTTTTTTATTCCAAGCCCTATTATCACAAACAAACCACAAACAACAAAGACAACACTACAAAACAAACAACAAGAGAAGGAAAGAGAAGAAAGTAAACAAGGAGTTGATGATAGATTGAGTGCTAGAACTTGAAGCTGCGAGACATATTAAGAGGCGTTTGGTGTCCTGTCACCCCGTTGCTCGCCACAGGTGCATGCGCGCACACACACACACACACACACACACACACACACACACACACACACACACACACACACACACACACACACACACACACACACACACACACACACACACAGAGACAGACAGACAGACGCAGGCAGTAATTAAGGCTCCCTGTCGATCAGCGTCTCTGAACACTCTTCATCCTTTATCACTACAACACATCAAAAACCACCGATAAGCAATAAACAACAGCGCTGTTAATTTGTTCAGCGAAGATCAGAAAGTTTCTGACATGCTGTCTGGCACATCCCCATTATGAATGCAAAAATGGCAGATGCCCAAAAGAGAGTGATCTGTGTCCACGTAACAGCAGAAAACTCCACAGATACCCACAGAACTGGCCGTTCTCCGAACTGTTGTGTGGTTGTTTATTAAATGTTTTCACAAATTTAATTATGCTATCATACTAATAGGTTTATAGTTGAAGTTTAAATATATTCCCTACCAAAACCAGTACAGAAAATGCAATAAAAGCATATTCCATGTAGGCCAACAGTTCCAAACCTTTTTGGACCCTACGGCCTTCCATATTCCACAACAATATTCAAATGCCCCATGACTTTAACTGTTGTTTGTGATTCACTGGATAATGGTTAAGGATAAAAAAAAAAAAAAAAATAATAATAATAATAGTAATAATAAATCACTTAATGTCTAATAAAATACATATTTTATGGCATTTTAAGATTTTACAAATCTTCAACAAGGATTTGATGAAATATATAGTGCTTTTTTTAAATTAAATGTTTTCTAGGTCTATAAATTGGTTTCCCAAAACTGTGGTAATCAGGATTGTTGAGGAGGACAATTTCATATCTTTTTTTTTTATTTATTTATTTGAGCTAATTTAATTGATGTTTTATATTATTTTAAATAATTTTAAGCCATATTGAAGCCCTCTTCAAGGTTTGCTGAGGCATTCACGTACGGCAAATTATTGCATGATTTAAATTTTTTGGGGCTTTTTATCTAAAGATAGTTGAAAATGACAATAAAAATAATTCATGCATTCAATTAATTCATTACAAAACAAATACGCGCCACAGGCCAGACTTGTTTCCCCAAACATGAGCACTATAAACATGGACTAACCACTGAACTACTACTCTAAAACACAAATGCTTCACAAATAGGCTACTTACTGTAAGGACAAACTTTGCATGCATTAATAACTCACTGCATTAGATAACAAAATAAACATCAAAACAAGTGGAATTTACATGAAAAAAAACAACAGCATAGAAGCAAAACGGTTCACAAAATAAGTTTGTTAGGTCATAAATAATGGAATAAAAAGTCCACTTTGTGTTTGTAAAGTGAACTTGAGGACAACTTACTTCATCCAGTTAATAAAATTAGCAATCAGTTAATTAAATGTAGCCTAAACGTAAAATGGCTCAGTAAAAGGGAGCGCAGTATCATATGCTTGCAGACAACACTGACTTTAATATTTTGTTATCTTATGCAATGATATTCACACATTTTAGTATGACTCAAGTGTTCAAATTATTTCTGTGGACACTTGCTTTCTAATAAATGAATTTTGAATTAATGTATTTTTTTTTCACAGAGCAAAACAGTCTGGCATGATAAAAACACACTCTTTCTCTTTCTCTCTGATGCTTTTAATGCATGGCAGTCAAGGTCAGGCTTCCAAAACATGCATGATCATAAACATTTAGTGGCTTTGTAAACTATCCATTAACTCACGGCTGATTTACTGATGAGTCTTATCTCTCAAAAAGAACGGACAAAGGTTCAGTGTCTCAGTCCTGCGTGTCTGTGACCATACACTGCTTTTGCCTTTCACAGGCAGCTAAGCTCTCAGCTGCCTTAAAACCAAACCCTGCATCTATAATTCATCTCTTGCTAAGCATGATCTGGGTGATATAAATGCTATTATTTAGCCAGGCGGAAGCGTGGAGCGCTTTGACAGAGGACTTCTGAGCTCTCCGCTAATGACCTAGCGCTGCTGTCAGAATCAATCCGGCCCGCTGCCCACGCAAATGACAATGCACTGTGGGAGTGGACATAACGGTCATTTCTGTGGCCCGGAGCTGACACCACCGGGACCGTAACACCCTCGGGCCAACAGAGATGCTACAGGAGGAAGAGTAGGGTGCTGAAACACAGAAAAACAAGTCTTAAAGGTACAGTAACAATTTATTTACTGTTGCAAGAAATCTTGCCAAGTAAATCTCCTCTGTTCTGATATTTACTTGTGTGTATTGGACCAGAAACAGGCCTTTTCAAAAAAATACAATAATATGGTTTGTGAGTTGTGGCAAAAAAGACACTCTTGATATTATTGTGCAATGCCATTAAATAGTAGTGAGAAAGTAGAGCACCACAAACAGCTGCCTTCACACAGACAGGCATATTAAGCAGCGTATTGATTATCTGGGTTGACAAAACTCGGTGTTCAATGTGTTCAAGCTTATTTGTGCACAAACAAAGAGGCACAGAGGGTTTTCTGTGCTGAAATCTGGTTACTGGGTCAGCTGGGTCACACAACAGCAAATGAAACTACACAAATACACAAAAAATCTTACTTTCAGAATATTTCCACTACACATACTGTACAGTCATGTTTCATGTTTACTTTATCTTAAATAGAATTAAGATGACAAAAAAATGCATTTGCAACAACTTTCACTTTCATTATTTGAAGCATTTATGGATGCAAATCAATATAAGGTTGGAAACAGTATTAGGCCTATGTCAGGTGAGACTTAATTGTCTTAATTCCCAACACTTGTGGTTTTGGTTGCAGCAAAAAGATCACATTTACTGGCACTCTGCAAAAATGCAGTCATTTTAATAGGAATAGCTGAAACTTTGCTAATGTGACCATAGTACTTTGAAGTAAAATCTATTTAGAAGCAGAGAGAGTTACTAAATTGTGATGAAAAAAAATACAAAACCTTAAAAGCAACATACAGTAATAGCATATAATGTCTGTACTTTGTCATTAATAATTCCTTTTCTAAACTCAGGTTCTTGGTATTTATGGTTCCATGAAGAACCTTCAACATCCATAGAACCTTTCAATTCCATAACAAGGTTCTTTATAGTTTTAAAATGTTTTGCACTCTAAGAAAAAATTGTTTTTTTTTAAGAACTGTTCACTGTTTCTAGTTTAGAAAGAATACACTGAAGTGATATGAAAATCAGCTTCGATTGATGTATTGCTCTTATCTATGCGATTAAAAACTGAAGTTCTTTTCGGGGTTATCAGGGGAAAATGACTCATAACGCGTATATGCGTTAATCGACTCCAGAGGGTTAACAAACTAATTCACACTTCAAAATTAACTGATGAGAAACCAGTATCAACCAATCAGAATGAAGAACTTATGCTAAACTATAATATCATTCAAACAAACTAGCACCAAACCAGATACGAGTTGCAATCAGTAGAACTCTATGTAAAAGCACACATATACGTGTGTGTGTGTGTATTTATGCATAGCGTCCATTCGCAGGTGAAGGCTCTTCCCTCACATCCTCTTTATTAAATGCTATCAAATACGGTTTAAGCTGTCTAAAATTAGCCTCGCGCTCAACAACTAATGACTGCCTTGCATCCATTATTAGTTCATTTTCTTCAGATCAATCACCAGCCGAGCATGCTTTTTTTAAAATGTCATCCTAAAACTTTTCACAATCAATTAAGCTGAAGATTAATGGGGACAATTTGCCAGGAACAAGTCCTTCCTTGAAAAGGCCACGCCTCGACAGACTTCCAGCCTGGTATTGGTGTTAATTATAAATTTCCACTTTGCTGTCACACACTTAACCTGTCGTAAGGGAATAACGCTGGCAGCCCTGGGACCAGCGAACCGCTATTTAAATATTCCTAATCCGCTTTTTTGGACACAGGTGACTGGTGTGAATTGCGCTTTTCGTTCTGTGTCATTAAAATGAATTTGAAAGCACATCAGTGCTGTAGCTAAGCATGGATAAAAAAGGCTTTTTTCTCCCCTCTGAGGTGAAATAAGAAAAATCACCCCCCTTGAGCTTTCCAGAAACACAGATAGACTGAGGATGTGTCATCCTTCATTTACTCACATGCTAAACAGCTCAGAGACGCCACATTTGTCCTGAGACAACAGCCCTGTAATCTCTAAACACACACATTACTACATCTCTGACAGATTTCATTCATCCAGGTCATTGTGGAACACCTGCTAGAACGTATTCATAAGCAACTGGATTTTGCTTTTCATCTTATTCACTTATGAATATTTACAAACAACAGATTACATCAGAAATGTCTGATGTCAAAGGCATCCATGATGGGAAAATGATAAAATTTCACGCTGCCAATTTTTAAACAATGTAACTACGTTAAAGTAACTTTTTTAGCTGAAGATGCAATGCACAAATTGGGCAATTATATATTTTTTAACTTCTCTCATGATTCACATAAAAAACTGCCACAGAATATCTGCCAACTGTAATTGGACATTCTTAGCACTTCTTTTTTTATGAAACAAGCTTAACTTAGAAGTCAAGGAAAATGTACTAACATTAGCATAATGATCATATCTAGTTATCTCATAAATAAGAGTATTGACATGACTTGAAGGCATCATCAAATTTGTCAAGAAAAATACCACCACCTAAACCTTTGCCTAAAAAGTAATTACAGCACATTTATAAATGCATACAAACCTGTGTGCATTGCATAATTTATGCATGTAAAATATGCATAGTATGATCTTCATTCCCAGTGTTGATCTCATGTTAGTCCCAACCCAAGAACATCAGGGTGTTTCAGTTGAACACAGACAGTTGAAACTATTGGAATCTCTTCTTACCTGCAGGATGTGGCTGCCAAGGTGAGGCTCAAAGATCTCCGTGGCAACAGCACTGGGGCTCCGCCTCCGTTGGGACCCGATAGCTGCGGAGAGAAGCACACAGCATGAGCACAATGTGTTGGCATGTGCATGCACACACACGCACATCTGCTTTTTTGTTTAAATTTGAACCGACTTGGATACAAAATCTGCCTGTGCGATTTTAAACAGATATGGTAAACTGTTGAACAAACACTTCCACCCCAATAATACTAAGCCCCCGGTACTGTAAATACACAGATGCAAATCAAAGCCTTGGTACGGCTCCCTTCTGCATATTCAGTCAGGCTCGGCACTATAAAGCCCGCTGTTTATAGCAGGACTAATATCGCCACATCCATTGAGCTGCAAAGCACCCGGAGAACAGCGCCCTCAGGGCATTTTTTCCAAGTTTCCAACTTTAAAGTCGACTCGGGCTCTGCTAAAAAATGGCCTGGGGTGATTTCAAACTTAACAGACCTTGTCCCACCAGAGCTCATTATAGAGAATTTTATAACAAAGTGCTCTGTACTTAATTTTCCAAGCCTAGCCAGGCGTTCGGGTAATGTTGCTAAATTAAGTGCAATTAATGATGTAATAAAGCACTGAACGCCCATTAAGGATTCTCAAGGACCAGCAGCAAACAACGTTTGCCGTTTGGGGAGGGTGCAACAGGGACAGGAGGACACCGTGCCCCAGGTGAGCAGCACGAGAGGGGCCGAGACACAAATGAGAGGCCTCTGTCCTTCAGAGAGTCTCAAGCTGGGTAAACACACTTTTCCCCTCCGGTAATAATTTCAGCGGTAAGCCCTGTGTCTGCCCCGGAGGAACGTTGGTGCCACAACATGAGCAGGAAGGGCAGCAGCAGCTGGAGGAGAGAGAGAGAGAAAGACAGGCTCTCAGCTCTGTCCCTGGAGCGCCGGGGTCAGTAGCAATGCGGGTGGAAACACAAACAGTCCCACGGCGGATCGCAGCGCACAGCAGAGGGAGCTCTCACGCTCTGAGGATCACACCGAAAACATGCACTCATACCTGCACATCAAATACTGGGATATACACGCATGTGTGCACATGCAATCAGCGCAACCTGAAGCTCAACACACGTGAGCTTATTAACACACTAGAGCTTTTGGGACAAACAGAAGTCTGTCTTATGTCGAATTTGGTTTGAAAGGATTTGGCAACACAAACAGGTCCAAAATTGATGCTTTGAAAAAAAGAAAGAAAAGTGAATAAAACTGGAATTCAACAAGTTAATAAAACTAACCTGCAGTAGGACCTTTAACATAATAAATGGGAACGTATTTAATTGTAAGCAAATTGTTACTGAGAGTTTTCTCTCCCTATAAAAATAAAAAAAGAAAAGAAAACAAGTCCCACACAGTAAATAAACTGTAAAATATACAAAAATAAAATTTGTAATAATTTAAAAGAGAAAATGTCACGCACAACTCAGTAAAGACATAGACAAATAAAATAAAATATCAGTATAAAGTATAAATTATAAAATTGAATTAAATTAATCCACACAATACAGTAAAGACACAATAAAATCTACAATAAAAAAATTAATTAAAACATAAAATAAAATTGAATTAAAATAAAATGTAAGACGCCCCCACACAGTATAGTAAAAACTGCTGCACAATCTAAAATAAAATAAATTAAAATTAATAAATTAAATTAAATTAAATAGAAATAAGTCTCACACAATACAGTGAAGATGCTGCAAAATCTAAAAGAAAAAAAGAAAATTTTAATAAATTAAAATAAAATAAAATACATTTTCATTTAATTAAAAACATCCCACACAATACTGCAAAATACATAAAAAAAAACATAAAATTATAATTTTTTTAAATGCAACCTGAATTGTACCCTGTGTGAACACAGCATATAATGTGCTCTATCAGACATCTGAACCCAAACACCAGCAGTCCAAGTAAGTCAATGAAGAATATACCAAAGTTAAGAGGTCACTTGACCAGTTTCAAATTACCCTCCTCTCTGTACTAAAAGACGACATCTCCAGACAACAGCTCTCATCACACAAGGATCTTCACTTAAGACCACCACATGGAAATCAGCCACACGTCCTCCAAATTCCTTGACCTTGAGGAGCTTTTCAAACTATAAACTCTGCGGTTAATATTTCATAATGAATTGCAGATGAGCTTATCGAAACAAAGTGCAACCATGTGGGTTGAGTCTTAAAGCCTAATCTGTCACATTTTGAGACCCTCGCACCTCAAAGCTTCAATGCACCTGTTAACACAAACATCATGTGTTCACTGCATTGACATAAAAAAGAGAGAATCCAGACAGATTTCAAGTGCACTGATAACAACAAACAAACAAATCTTAAAAGACTCTAATGTTCCCTGGTTTAAGCACACTCACTACTGTCCAACGACAAGACCATGCGACTGTGTCTCCATCCCTCTGCACAGCCGTCCGAGCAGCCAGAGAGATGAATATAATTGCATATTGATCTCAGGAATTATGCTCTATTAATCTGCTTCATTTTGCCCATGACGCAAATGATATATGAATAAAGAGCTCGCGGGAGCACAGAGGCAACACAATGTCTGTCCTGCCGTGATTCTCCATAATACATCTTCTCCAGTTTAGCTCCCTGCCACGCCAGATTGAGCACATACAAATATATTACACTGGAAACATGGGCAAATACATCACAGCTGCCCTAATAAGTCCCACACAATACAGTATCAGCACTGAAAAACATACAGGGGATTGGTGTATTGAGAACTGGGATTTTGTCAAAGACATAGAGGCTGATGTCATTTCATTCAGAGTATCGCAAATCCAAAAACGCAATATTCCAATCCTTGACACCAATTCGTGAACATGCAAATTGACAGTCTGCATCAGATATAGACTAATAGCATTTTATTATTAGACAATATTGTTTCCATTTGACACTTTCAATATGCAACGCTAGTCTTTAATACCATCCATGCCACAAACAGCATTTGGTGCAAGACTGCAATAAATGCAATTTGTTACTCGACGCAGTGGCAATTTCAAATCGCTTGCGCTATTAGAAAGCCCATTTAACTTTCACTTTTATAAGTCAACATTATTGCTATTGTTAATTTATTTCTCATTGAATGTGAAATTGCATTGAATGTGAATTTGGCAGCCAGGCATCAGACTGTCATTTTAAATCTGCAATAATTTCTGGTGAAGCTTAGACCTCTTATTCCCTAGTCCTGGATTATTGGAGCTAAATGGCAGTCCCTGGCTTCACCAAAGGCTCAGGGGCAGGTACTGTTACACAAATTGCCAATTCAATTAACGGAGTGTGCGCGCAACTGGCAGCTGGCACGGAGGATGGCTATTTTGGCAAGTGTCAGGCCTAATTCATCAAGCTGTCAATGCTCTCACGGTCGGAAGCCACGGACGTCGTCAAAGCCGTGGACGGCACAATGGGAAGTCGCATAATCCGGAGAAACTCATGTGTTAAGGAATGCTAAGTCACATGTTAACTGGCCACACTGAGTCTGTGGCGATCAGACGAGACTTTAAGGATCTAACAAGGACTGTAAATATGTTTTCCAGGAACTAGGGAATATCAGTCAAAAAAAGGTTAATTTCAGTAAGCAAACCTGTCCCTTGACACAACTCTTTTAGTACAGACAATGCCTAATGTTTAACTAACTCAATTCACATGCAAAGAGGTTAGCCAATCATAACAGCCATAAAAAGTCATATGCATACTTAATTCTTACATTCACAGTAAAAAAAAAAAAAATTGCATGTTTCCTCAAGAAAGTGAGGGTAAAACATTTTTGCATAAAACTCAAAGTATTTTTCGTGTTACAAGAAACCCTGACTATCATTAAAGTAAAATTGAAAATAAAATAAAAAATAGGTGGTTAAAAGAGAGTTTGACTCCTAACCCTAGGGTTGTGGGTTCGAATCTCGGGCCGGCAATACCATGACTTAGGTGCCCTTGAGCAAGGCATCGAACCCCCAACTGCTCCCCGGGCACCGCAGCATAAATGGCTGCCCACTGCTCCGGGTGTGTGTTCACAGTGTGTGTGTGTTATCACTGCTCTGTGTGTGTGCACTTTGGATGGGTTAAATGCAGAGCACGAATTCTGAGTATGGGTCACCATACTTGTCTGAATGTCACGTCAATGTCACGTCACTTACTTGTGTACTTACATTAACCCAAATGTTTCAAAGAATGTTCGAAAGCAATTTTAACTAGAGACACGGATCGTGTCCATAGTGTCATTGTGTCACCTGCCAAAGACATCATAATTTCTGGGTTTGTTTTGTAGAAAAACATGGCACCAAAGACGCGTTAATATGTTGTGCATTTTAATAGATCGGTGACGACCGCACAAAGTAGTATTTTATCATCTAGTGTGATAAAACAGCGCTGCTTTTTCCCCCACATACACACGACTGGAAGGAGCGGAAGGAGTCGACTGTAGCATAATAAAAGCTCCATTGCTTTCGAGCCATGTTTCACGCTCGTTTAGCGGCCTCATTTTGCTTTAACGGCTTTCAACCTAAACCTGCTTCATTCTACTATGTCAATAAAAAAATAATTAGCTCATCCATGAACATGATTTCTGCCCGAGTCCCGTCGGATTGCATCGGCTGTGGGGATGAAGACCACTACTCCCATGATTCCACACTCCACTACCTGGTCTTTGTTTATTTTGAATGCTTGCCCTCTAGCTGCGAAAAATTACATATTGTGCCATTAAATAAACAGATGCATTTGCAGTTAAGATATTAGAAGTAATATTATTTTAAGGTCGTTTAAATTCAGATTTTTACTTACATTTGAATTAAAAATACTTATAATTAGAATGTAATAATTTTAAAATTGAAATATTTAATGATCAAGAATAATTCAGTAATTTTTACTTGTAGAAACGGATACTTTTCCAGCAGATTAAAGGTATTAAGATATGTATTAAAATATTATATTAAGGATGTTTTTAGACTTATAACTGGTTTGTTTTGTTCCAAAACTGAACTCAATTATTATATTTATTATTATAATATTATAATAATTATAAATTATTGTTGAATCATAGGTGGTTCAGGTTTGTTTTTAACGTGGATCCAAGTGTGGTTGCTGAGATCATACATGTCTAAAAAGCAAACTAAAGTTCTGAATTGAATCTAGTAGTAAAAAAAAAAAAAGTAGTAGAGTACTTCATTTAATCTTTTAAAAATAAGTGCTCGTGAAATGTTATATTACTCTACCAGAATGGAGCATTTGGAGGAAAGGAGATAAGTAAAAGGTATTCATAAAGTCAAGAGAAAAAGTCTGCTGAGAGGTGGAGTAAGTTATTACATGCTAAAGAAAGATGAAAACAAACATTATCTTTCATATAAATCATACACACTAGGACCAGGAGACTACATAGGGTCATTTCTGATTTCACAGTGACTTTAAATTACATTTCTAATTACACTGATTTAAACTGAGCAATGTCAGATTTCTCCCATGTTACACCTGGTTCATTTGCTTCAACGTCTGCTCTCATTAGACAGGAGTGAGTCCCATCACGCCGCAATTGATAAAGCTCAAGGTGATCTCCGATCAGGACTGAACGGCCCATCGTGCACACACAACACAACATCTCCTGCACTTGTGTAGTAGCATGTAAAAGCACAGCGAGTTAATGAAATGATGAGACCGAACAGAACACAGCATGTCATTAACTCATTCAGAAAATTACAGACTCTTCTTGTTTCATTGTTCGATTGTCTTTGAACACAGAAAACGTCCCTCAAAGAGGAGGGCGGAAACCCAAGCCTGCATTTCAGAGAGAAACTCTTCATCGCAAAAGAGCCACGCTGATATTCACGAGATTATAAACCAATACCACAATACTGAGAAATCAGGGCAAATGGAAATTAGAGTTCAACGTTTCACAGAATCCAAACCCTTCATCAAAGTCTACATTAGGGGAACTGAATTACACTTCCAAGAGCTCAAATGTCTACATTTTCTTTTCAGAAAAGGTCCTGAAAATCAAAACATTCAGGAACCAAAGGACCATAAAATGAAATAAACATTGTGCATTTCAGGCATATTTATCATAAATGTGTTAAATAATATGCTCAAATAGGCTTACTATGTATAATTTAATTGTATTGAATTCACACAGCTATATGCACAGAATACACAATAACTTACTGATACAACTGTTTGAATTCTTAAATGGGTGAAACTTTAAATGTAGTTTTTTAGCTGCTCTATATCACAAAACACTGTGTGTATTGATCTATCCAAACAATTCAACAGTAACACTCTATATTTCCCTACATTTCAAAGCGTAAGTCAAATTTCCTGTTGGTTTTCCTTCCCACCCAGTGTCCTTCAATCCATAATCTGCCTCTAATGTTTTCACAGGCCAAATGTCATTAAATAATTTACAGTGGTTGGGATAATGACAGGGCTGGATCGCTCTCCTCACGCAGGCCTCTGAATAAGTGATGCCCGTGAAGATGGAGGCTGAAACATTTGTTTTAATTAGTTTCTTTTAACGTCTTTGACTGGTTTAAGTTTTCATGATGATGTGTTCAATAATCCATGCTCATCTTTTCTCCTCATTTATATCATCAAAATTTAAGCCGCTTCATTCTGCGTTAATGATGCCTCGCTCATCCGCTCTCTCTCACTCTCTTTCTCTCTATACAGCTCTGCTCCAAAACCTGCCAATCGCAGACAGTTTTTAAAACACCCTATGAAATCAAAAAATGAGCTTTGTGGATTTTAATCCACGTCTGTTAATGATTAATGTCCTGCACAACTGTTCAAATTCCTGTTCAAATATCAAATACACCAACACAACACAAAAAAACGAATTTCTCATTAATGGATTTCATGGAATTCCATGTCTACTGTATATACAGTCTGGGTAGATTATACAAAACTGTAGTCCATTGCTGATTACGAATTACATGACGAAAATTGTAGTTAGTGACCAAGTCTGTATTACACTTATAAGATAATGTAGTCTGATTACTTCAGATTACTTTTGACGTAACTTGTTTATCACAGTAAAAATTTCAAACATTTTTACTTTCTAAAATAGAACTGTTTTCTTTTTGAATATATTTTAAAATATAATTTATTACTGTGATTTCAAAGCAGAATATTTAGCATCATTACTGCAGTTCCATGATCCTTCAGAAATCATTCTACTATTCTGATTTGCTGCTCAAAAAACATGTATTATTATTATTATTATTATTATATTGAAAACAACGGACTAGAATTTTTCAGGTTTCTTTGATGAATAAAAGGATCAGAAGAAAAGCATTTATCTGAAATAGAAATCTTTTGTAACATTATAAATGTCTTAATCATCACTTTTGATCAATTTAAAGCACCCCCACCCCCCCACAAAAAATGACTCCAAGCTTTTGATTGGTTTAGTATATTATGTTATTTCAAATAAATGCAGATCTTTGATCTTTCTATTCATCAATATATATATATATATATATATATATATATATATATATATATATATATATATATATATATATATATATATATTAACTGTTTAAAATATTGATGATAATAATAAAAAATATTTCTTGAACAGCAAATCAGCATATTTGAATGATTTCTGAAGGATCATGTGACACTGAAGACCGGAGGAATGATTTTTATTTTTTATTATTTTTTTTGTTTATTTCAACAATAATCATAAACTTATACAATCATGCCAGAGGCAGTTCATATACATTGAATACAATTTGTTGAGGATAAAATACACAAAAAAGCCTTGGACTTATTTCCATTGTGGTCCTCTACATGCATAAAATGAAACGAACAGTTCAAATGGGAATAAAATCAAATAACAAGCAACTCACACTTTACAAATTCCTAAGGCATCCTAATTGGAAAGCCATTTTTTAACTTCACTTCTAAAGGGCCATGCTTCCTGTAATTGTTTTATATGATCAGGCAATTCGTTCCAAGCAACTGCACTTGAGTACAAAAATGAATTTTTCCCAACTACACTTTTAAACCGGTACAGATATATATTATTTATCCTTGCCCTTGTAGAGATACTATGTACATCTCTCACAAAAACATAGTAATCACACAAGTATTTAGGAACAGTTCTCTGAATTATTTTGTACACCATCATAATTTTAATAAACATTACTCTTTTATTCACTTTTAAAATACCCAATTCCCTGAAATGGTTATTGTTAAGATGCATACGAGGATGCAACCCCAAAACGATTCTGCACAACCTGTTCTGTGCAGTCTGTAATTTATTTTTAACATGTTTTTTAGAGCCACTGTACCAAAAAGTTACTGCGTAGTCGAAATGAGGTTGCACTAATGCACCAGCTAACATTGTCATTGTTTGTTTATCTAAATAAGCAGCCTGTCTTGCTAAAAATTTTATTCGATTATTTATTTTTGATAAAGCTACAGCTGCCATGCTATCTCCAGTCATTTTGTTATCAAGAACACATCCCAAAAGTTTCACTTCTTGTTTAAAAGTAAAATACTCATCTCCCTCCCTTATTTCTGAGTTGGGACATTTCTTCAACTTTGCAGCAGAACCGAATAAAATAACCTCAGTCTTCTCTAAGTGTAAAAATAGCTTATTTTGAAAACACCAATTAGACACTTCTACAATTTCTCTACTTAACTTGCTTTCTATTGTTTCTTTATTTTCATCAGTAACTATTATTATGGCATCATCCGCATATAATGATAAGTGGCTAGAACAAGCCATCTTTAAATCATTTATATAAATTAAAAAAATAAGGTGCTAATTATGGTGATGCTGAATGGTGATGCTGAATGATGCTGAAAATTCAGCTTTGATTACAGGAATAAATAAAATATAAGGAATGCATTAAAAAGCAGTTATTCTAATAGTATTAATATTTGAAAATATTACTGGTTTTGCTGTATTTTGGATCAAATAAATGCAGGAATGCAGGATTGGTGAGCAGAAGAGTATTCTAAAAATCTTACTTACTAAAAACGTTTGACTGGTAGTGTGTGTGTGTGTATATATATATATATATATAAGAGTTTTTTTTTTTACATTATAGTTCAATACACTACAGGTTCAGGTGATCTACAACTGTTGCTTTCATGCAGAAACATGTATTTATCTGCACCATAATTAGCTCTGCAACAGGAAGTCATATGACTGATGCATTACAGAGTAAGTGTGTATCTAAAGCACCCAAACCCTGTTCACTAGTCTGTCTGTGCTCAGGCTCAGTGTGACTGGTATTATCTCTGCGCCTAAAACACTCGTACGACGCGAATGCACGCAGCACAAGTGGAAATCTCCAGCTCAGTTTCTACGAAGATGTTAGATTACACCTTGAAGAGGCGCTCCGTGAGGAATAATTGTCTATGGAAAGCTCGTAGAGGCTCTGAAGTCCCCGCTGAAGTGATTTGGTATTTTATCATTGTGCGATTTCCTCTCATCACGAGCAGAAACAACTGTGTCAGATACAGAGATAAGAGGGCCGGGGAGAGCGGGACACAAGCTCTCCAGCTGACAAGCACTGTCCACTCACGATCCATATCAAAACCGACAGAGAGCGTCATCATACTCACAGCTCGTATTATCCTCAAAGCAGAGCCATTTCAAGAACAAAACCCATTCATTTCCACCGCTGCAGCAAAAAAACGAGGCAAAACCCGATGCTAGTAAAACACAGTGCATGCACACCTGCTGTTTTAACTGGAAAAACCTGAGAACGCTGAATGGTGGAGCTGGTCATTTGACAGTGACTAAAGATAATGATGAAAGACGAGGCTCAAACCACACTGTGATTCAATGCTTTTGTGTCAAGTCACTCCTGCTGAAAACCAACTTAAACCACTGAAAAGTGGCCAAAACACCAAGTTAAGTGCATATATGATTATTTGCTTAGACATGTTCTTAAATGAAGACATTTCGAAAGACATTATAATACTTGAATTCATTTATCACCTCTTTAAAACATTCTTATAAATATTAACCAGTAATATCAATCCAATCAAATCAAAATGGTCTTCAACATTATTATTATTATTATTATTTTAAGTACACTGACTTTCCTTGATTATAAATTATCATTTGAAGACAACATAAAAAATGTTGACATTTTATTTCTTAATAAATGCATCTGGTCTTATTGTGAAGAAAAATAAAGCTTTTCATAATCATCCATCAAACTATAGTAACTTTTTCCACCTCCAAAACAACTTTTTCTCTAGTGTAATCAAGGCCACGTGGGTGGAGAAAAATAATTAGAGCTGTCAATCAATTTAAAAAAATTAATTACACGACAAGCTGAATAATTAATCAAATTAATTGCATATATTAATATTTGCTGAGAAAACAACTTAAATGAAGATAATTATGACATCTTATTTTTTTTTCTTTTTTTAAAAATCACATTTATTTATTTAATCTTTTTTTAATTAATCATAAAATAATTATAATTCAATTGATAAAACAGCTTTAAAATTACATTAACCAATAATATCAGTTCGATTAAATCCTATTTAACACTCACATTTTATCTTCTTCAGGATAAACAATCATGCACCAGGCCAGTTCGATTCATGTAGACTTTAAGTCAAGGATGCTGTGCTGCTCTCTCGTTCTTACGAGAGGGCGATGCTTTATTCCGACACCTCCGAAATGCATATGGATCTTTAGATCCTGAGAGTCCCGGTTGCTAAATGCAGCTATCGATAGTTTGCTCTGACGAGGAAAAGAAAAGGAGGACAAGATATTGACATTGACCAGCCCAAGCAAGGTCAAGTTCATTGGGCCCCGCAACTGAATCAATACCACGCGATGAGCAAAAGAAAATAATGGGGGGAAAAAAGCCTCATCTAATTTGGAAATGCATTCATTATGGCAAACCGCATTAAAGCACAAGGCAGGCTGCCTGCGCTGCCCTCCAGTGCAGCCATACAGAAAAACAATCCATTACCAAAGTGCAGCAGCAGGCTTCTCTTCACAAACCCAACCGAAGCCGGCCAGGCCTGCAGGACACGTGCTGTGGGACTGCAGAGAACTGGACCAGATTCAGATGGCTTTCTGACTTGAGAAGTGTGGGGGAAAAATAACAAAACGCCAACATTTCTTGGTGTTTTCCTGCTAAATGAAGGATCCTTATTGGTGGATTTCCGTAGGTTTGCTGAAGAAGCCCCAGAAATCCTGAAGCACTTGGTCAGCACTTGACTATTAACTTTGCTTACACTGTTTAATAATTCACACGCTGATGAGGCCGAGGGAGATATTCTCAGCATGGATGATCCAGTCAAATGGAATACAATATTAAGACATTAACACAAGTGCTACAGAAAATAACACAACTTGCTGAATGAAAGACCAGACTTTTCCACTTTCCTCTAGTTTTGGAGCGCTGCTTTATACTGAAACACATAACGGTGGATGTCATGGTTGAGGTGTGTTCTGTGAGGGGCTGAAGGAACATCAAGGCTGCTCTATGTACCATGAAGTCTGTGTTTTCCAGACACTTTCCTATCACAACTCACGACTGAAGCATTACATGCGTCTAGAAGACACGACACTAAAACTGCCCGCCTCACACTGTCTCAACACACACACTGAAATGACGCCATGTTGTCCTCCACAGATGTCCTTGACTTTAATGCATCCTACCTGGAAAAATGCCCAAGACTAAGACAGTTAAGAAAATTCTGTGTTAATGTGCAGCCATCAAAAAAACTAAACAAACAAACAAAGTAACAAAATTAATATCTCAATAGATCTTCTCCAGAGAATAAATCTCCGGTAATCGCACATGCATCTCCTCTACTAATTTAATACTAATTATAAATATTTGTAATATGCCTGTTATGGAAAAGTAGCAGCCATTCATTATTTTTTGAACAGTCAAAAAGAACAGTAGTTGTTTAAAACAGATTTTACAAACAAACAAACAACATTATAACTCACTAAAATCACTTTAAATCCATTTAATTTCTTAGCAATCTGATTAAATTTAGTTTTATAATTTCTTCTGATAATTTACCACATATATATTTTAATATGTAAGAAATGAAAAGTATAATAATATATAATAATATATATACATATAAGTATTAGTAAAACTAAAACATAATACATACTAATTAATAAAAAATAAAAAGATAACATTTTCATGTAATTTCAGTTGAAATAATATATATGATACATACAAAAAAAAAATATATATATACTGAACCCTATACGTATGTAATAAATAAATAAATAAAAAATATATATTTTCATGTTATTTCAGTTGAAATCGTTGACCCAAAATTAATATATATTCATCTAAGTGGGAAACATATTTGAAGTGTTATACTTAAAACATAAGTACATACATAACATAACTCCATTAAGTTTCCTAAGCTATGAACAATCAACACCTGGGGAAAAAATCTAATAAAGGACAGAAAGAAGAGGGCACATCGGCCTTACAGCAGAATGATGTCTTAAAAGTGAGGATAATCGCTTTGTGCAATCAACAGGGGGCGAGCAGACATGAGACTCAGGCGTCACGCTATTGAATCTATAAAATAGATGATTACAGACACATTCAGACTGCACAGAACAACCTTTAATGCCACGGCAACCAGAGTAGTCGTGGAAACAGACCGGCAGACGAGAGACAGAGAGAGAGAGAAAGAGGTGTAGAGGTGGAAGTCTGTACATGAGCCGCGGCGCTCAGACATTGAAAGGCTGATGTTTCAGGCTGCCAAACAACATAATGAGTTGTTGAGGCAGAAAAATATTAGCACCAGGGGAATATTTGGACCATCTCTGGGAGAGAGTAATTAGGAGCTAACCCACAATGACATGATCCAATGAGAAGAAGAGAAAGAGAGAAGGAGTGAGAAAGAGAGAGAAAGATAGAAGGAGTGAGAAAGAGAGAGAAAGAGAGAGGGCCCGGATCTCAGCCCCTGATTACAGTCATGAACAGTGCTATATGTCATGACGCTCACATGGAGGCTTGGACAAAGACAGACAGACAGACAGAAGAGACAGACACCCAGACAGACAGACAGACAGAGACAGACACCCAGACAAAGACAGACAGACAGACAGACAGACAGACAGACAGAGACAGACAGCTAGCCAGACAGACAGACACAAGAGACGGACACCCAGACAGACAGGCAGACAGACAGACAGACAGACAGAGACAAAGACAGAGACAGAGACAGACAGACAGACAGACAGACAGACAGAAAGAAAGACAGAAGAAACAGACAGACAGACAGAAGAGACAAACAGACAGAAGAGACAGAAAGACAGACAGACAGACAGACAGACAGACAGACAGAAGAGACAGACAGACAACCGGACAGACAGAAGAGACAGAAGAGTGAGACAGACAGACAGACAGATAATGTTTAAAGTTTCTACTGGAATTTCTACTGGAAAACAAGATCAAGATACCAAGAGTAAGAACATAATTTTGTTTACTGCCTTCATAGGTAATTGCCTTCTAAGACAACATACTAACTGAAATGGTACCTCGAATGTGACTGATCTGGAACACTACATAGAGAACAAATTCACACACACCACACAGATACAACATCTTACTGTATATGAAGCTTACTTCTAATAAAAATGAATTACAGTAGAGTTTTCCATTAGCATGTTGCTAAGCTAATCACACAATCATCTACAGAGAAAACAAAAACAGCACTAGCAATTTCTGGTAAAATGTCAAAATTCAATTAGATTTGAAGTGTTGTTCATCAATATTTTTGCATACTGAATGAATATATTATATCCATTTAAAATAAATATACTGTTTTATGCTCTACAGTCTAAACAACATTCAGCAAATCAAAAGCTATGTGATTAAGATGTCAAATTTAGTAATAAGATGAAATCTTACATTCAAAGAAAAAAGGTACAAAAGCTGTAAGTGGGGTGGTACTTTTCCAAAAGCTAAATTTTTAGACCTAAAGGGTTCATATTAGTACCTATAGGGTGTGTATTAGTATTTAAAAGTTACATAGTAACTAAAGGGTGCGTATTAGTACATAAAAGGTACGTATTAGTAACTGAAGGGTGCAAATTAGTCCCTAAAGGGTGCATATTAGTATAAAAAGTGTGTATTTAGTACCTTAAAGGTAAATACTAGTACCAAAAGGGTGCATTTAGTACCTTGAAGGTAAATATTAGTACCTAAAGGGTGCAAATTATTACCTAAAGGGTGTGTATTATGAACTAAATGGTGTATATTAGCACATAAAGTGTGTGTATTAGTACCTTAAAGGTACAAATTAGTTCCTAAAGGGTGAATATAATACCTTTGAGGTACATATTGGTGCCTTAAGGCACATACAAGTAAGTAAAATGTACAAATTAGTCACTAAAGGGTGCATATTAATACCTAAAAGTACATATTAGTACTGAAAGGGTGCATATACTTTAGTACCTAAAGGGTGCATATTAATACCTAAAAAGCACATATAGTACCTTAAAAGGTACATATCAGTGTCTAAAGAGTGCATATTGGGTACTAATGTAGTCTACTGTACAGCTTTCTGTTAAAGTGTGCTTGAAATACTCAAATGCTGTCTAGTTAGGCAGCTCACTAGGTTATGGAACAAGTGCATGTACAGTATGTGGACAGTGTCTGTACCTGGGGAAGGACCAGCAGAGTTAAAGAGCAGCAATAAAAGCGAGCGGCAGTCAAAGGGGCTGGTATTTGTGTTCATGTCCAGGTAGAGTCGGAGCACGTCAGGTGCACCTCTGGGATAGTACCTGCGCGTAAAAATTAATGAACTCTGCGCTCCTCGCAGCACTGCTTCACCAAATTGCATTTTCAGCCTCACAACTCCAGGACATGCTGGGTGGTTTGATGCTTTTCCAGCTATCCATCTTTCTGCAGAGCCAATTTTCATTTAAACCTAATTAGGGGCCTGAAATGAACATTATGCATTAGATAAAGCATTGGAAAAGTAGAACTATCCTCAGAGCACGACGGAGAAAAAATGGGGGGAGGGGAATATAAAGCGATGGAGAGAGGAAGAGAGGGAGGTGGAAAGAATTAATTACTAGCCATTAGGGTACAAGTCATCTCATTGGAAATGTTGAGTTAAATGGAGGAATTAGTTCCTCCATTGTGTTAAATACTCTGCGCTGATTTTAGTACGCTACAACTAGTTCATTACATAGAGGTCAGCATGATAGAGGTGAACATGAGCATTGCTCAGAACTAGTCTGTCTCAACAAATATTAAACAGGAAAAATCAAGGAATTTATACTCACAAAGCTTTCTCAACATGTATTGAAATTAATCTGCAAAATTCAGAAATCTTTAGGCAGTTGCCTAAACTGCTTTTCTAATTTAGGCAAGTCTTAGACACACACACAATATACATATAGATAGTGTTGGGTACGAGTCCAAGTCGAGTCAGAGTCTTTAACCAATTGAGTCCGAGACAAGTCTGAGTTCAATGAAACTCTATTATTTATTATTTATCTTAACATTTACCACTAGAAAAACACAATGTCCATTTAAATGTATCAATAGCAAACCCCTGTTGCATCTTGTCATTTAGATTTTTGATTAATAATTAGTTTCCTGCTTTGTTTAGCAAACTTAATGTAACAGAATATAACAGAAGTAACAGAAATTACAATGTAACAGTTATGGCTGAATTGATTGCTATATTGTGAAATATTTCAGAGTGAAACAGGTTTTAGAATATGAAAAATTAAATGTTGGGACTTGACTTTATTCATTGTTAAAGTAAATGTATAAATTCAAGAGTGGGGGTAAAGGAGAACAGGTACAGGTACCTTAAAGGTACAGGTATCTTGCTGAATGGGACCTTAAGAGCAGAAAAAGCACCTTTTATCTCAATAAAAACAAGCTTAATATTTTTACGATTTTTAATGAACTATGAATTTAGAATAATTAAAATTAGTTTGTGTCTGCTTATTCTGTTCATCAGTGTTGGAACCATTAAAGAAGAAACTGCATTTTTATATCTGGGTAAAAAACAAAACAAATAAATGGGTGCCAAAGTACACGGACCCCTTAGACAGGGCATTTTGAATTTTTTCTTGGATGAAAGTGAGGCTGTGAGGGATAGATCTAGTCTGTACAATGGCTCACACTGTGTATAAAAGCCCAACATATACTTTCCATAAGCAACAGGTAACTCACACCTGTTTTATTTTTGAATGCATTTATAGTTACATTTATTACAATAAATTACATTATATAAGGAATAATTGATGATGGGCCATTGAATTGTTAGAAAATAATGCACTGTAAACATTAAATATAGATGATTCTTATTAAAGTTAATAATTAGCGATTCAGTCAATAGAAGTGAGTGATTTTCTCCTTTTCTTTTGTTTGATTAACATTTATGACGTAGTCAGCGGCTGCAGGTTTACGCTGTTGCTTTAAGATCTTGCGCATAGATCGAATATTTTGACGAATCTGTATTTCTCCCAACTGTTCAAGTTCACTTAAGACAAACCCGACTGCATTTATATGAATAGTCTCCAAGACGGGCATTTTGACATAACTTTTCGTGTAAGTGTCTTGCAATAACAGAACTTAAAGGGTTAGTTCACCCAAAAATGAAAATTATGTCATTAATGACTCACCCTCATGTCGTTCCAAACCCGTAAGACGCTGCTGACGTATGACGCTGCTGACGTATTTTCTTTGTTATTGGGCGCACCAGAAAACATGTCAGCAGAATCACTGCAGTGTTGTGAACACACTCACAACAGAACCGAAAGAGAAGATAATAGCAATAAAATAAAATAAATCGTAATTTTTTTTTATTTTTGGACCAGTGTATTTTCGATGCTTCAACAAATTCTAACTGACCCTCTGATGTCACATGGACTACTTTGATGTTGTTTTTATTACCTTTCTGGACATGGACAGTATACCGTACATACGTTTTCAATGGAGGGACAGAAAGCTCTCGGACTAAATCTAAAATATCTTAAACTGTGTTCCGAGGATAAACGGAGGTCTTACGGGTTTGGAACGACATGAGGGTGAGTCATTAATGACATAATTTTCATTTTTGGGTGAACTAACGCTGTAAGAGAACTTAAGCATTCGCAAGCTGACTGAGGTTCTAGAAGCGCCCTTTCGGTGTGTGAGCACAGAAACCCATCAGCTTTCAAGTACTGGACCAGATTTAAAAACACAAGCAAATACTGAATATCACTTTCGTGATAATGCATTTAGTCAGTGACATTTCCGTCAGCTGTCCCTGGACTTGGTTGGACTATGACATATTTTCAGAGTCCGAAATAGAATCAAGTCCAAGTAAAAATGCATCCGAGTCTGTGACAAGTCCTAATCCTTTAAAAAACTGTACTCAAGACCGGACTCAAGTCCAAGTACCCCAACGCTACCCATATATACATACTGACACACACACACACACACACACACACACACACACACATATATATATATATATATGTATGTATGTATATATTAGGGCTGCATGATAAATCGCATACGATATTTAATGCGCATCTTGTCAGTAAAGCCGGTTCTGTAATCAGCGGAAAATCTCCATCACCTGCACACTTTCACATGGAACAGCATGGTTTTACTCAGCTTGTTAATTGTTAATGCAGCAGTTAATGCTGCTCCATGTGAAAGCGTACCGACATGTGCATTAATTATCGTACGCAATTTATCGTGCAGCCCTAGTGTGTATATATAAATGAAATGTAAGTCATATAAGAAAAATATAATTAAAAATTACAATTTATATATAACGTTTATATTAAAAGTTTATTTAAATTAAATTATATTAAATTTATAGAATGAAACAGACCAATGGAGTTGAACTTTAGTTTAAATCCAGAAAAAGATTTGTCCAAACCGTATCAAGCATCATCACGATTTAATTAAGATCTGCTATCAGACCTATTTGTTTAGTGCATTATCAGAGAGCCTCTGTAAAGCATTCCCTAAAGCTCTATTATCTAACCTGTGTGTGATAGCGTGTGGTTAGAACTGTTCACAACTACAAGAATATAACCCCATATTCAGGACTGTGAGGGAGAGACTGTAAAATATTACAAACAACCACTGAACAACACATACCAGTCAAGCACTAATCTGAATATTGGAGGAGGCATTTCCTCCTCAATGGCTATACAGTACTGCCCAATTGTTTCTTGTTCTGTTTTACCAAAAATGCAAAGCAGAAGATGTCACTGCTACCATGGTGCAGGTAAAGCCACATGCAGCAGGTCTTATCGGCCTTTTCTCTTATCGGCCTCCTCTCCACTACGTTTTTAAGATCTCTCCTGCAGAAGCCAGTGTAATGGATCTCTTCTACAGTCCTGTGTGTGTGTGTGTGTGTGTCTGTGTGTGTGTGTGTGTGTGTGTGCGCACCTCCTCACACACTTGCCCTTGGCAGAGAATTAGGTGAGGGAACAGGTCAATTTCACATGTTGTGGTGCTTCCTCAGGAAAGCAGCGCTGGTTTTGTCCTTCTCGACGGCCTGATTGCTTTTGTGTACCGATTGCTTCTTTCCCAGCCATCCACCATCCCCACAAACACCCCCCCACCCTCCCTTTAAAACCCGTTTAAAGTATTTTGTCCGGGATTGCATTAGCAAACCAGAAATTAATCTACCATTACAGGGAATATTGAAGACTCCGAAGCTTTGAGGGTGGCGGCAATAAAAGAGTTTAACTGCTCTACTGCAAACGGGATTGGTCAGAGCCGCCAGTGAGTGTTTTATCATGTGCTAAAGAGGAGGACAAGAGAGAAAATAGAGAAAATGAAGGCAGGTAGAAGCAGCAAAGGCTTCTCTTTGAGACAGCGGCTGACTGCATGCAAACTCGTCATTTTATTTTTCTGTCCCATTTACTGAAGTCGGTCAAGAACTGGGGTTATCTCGGTATGAAAGCACTCTTACATCCTGACAGCACATCAGAACATCAATTGGAAGATGTTTTAGCACACTTTATGTAGAATAAATCTGCCTTTTAGATCTTTATCAGATGTTTGCACATTAAACAGAATGCTCCTCCGGGTCTTGTGCTTACTGGGACAGGTGAATACGGCATGAAGCTCAGGCTAAATTCATCTTGTTGAAAGGAACACACTTCACAGAGCATTCAACAGCAATGGCAGAATTTTAGCCCGTTCACCATAAATGAACGTTTGACAGGGGCTGTGGGTTTTGCAGGAGGGCTTTTTTGGGCCCATTTACTGCATTTGGTGAGGCAGTCCAGTGGCTCTCCTCTGCCTCAGCAAGAACAAGAACACACACACACAGAGGTGCTAAGGTAATCTCCCTTCCTCGTTAGTGGCGTGGAGGAATATGTATGTCAGCAAGCGCTGTCACTGGTCTAGCGTCAGGGTAGCACGGCCCGCCACATTTCTCAGCTGACTTTGCTGAGTAATGAGCCGAATACAAACGCGTTTCATGGCTGCAGCATCCGCTGAAGGTGTTTTTCATGCAACGTCCGACTAATCACAGCAGAAACACTTTTACTTACTGTTATCTCAGCTCAGGTTTCTCAAAGAATCATTCTGCAAAAAGCTCTTTAAATTTACAGTGCTCCAAAAAAAAGGACACTTCTGCCATCATTTACTCACCCTCATATCATGTATGACTTTATATCTTCTACAAAACATAGAAGTTTTTTTTTTTTGTCTATACAATGAAAGTCAGTGGGGTCAAAAATTTTAAAACAGTGCTTCTAAACTAAATGGGCTCATAAAACTCCAAGATGACTGAAAATGTTTTAAATTAATAAGTTATTATTATTATTATTAATATAATTAATGAAGAATGTTAAAATACTAAAATGAATGAATTATTATTAAAAACAAATATATTAAATAATGTAACTTAATTATTTAGAACAATATGACGGTAAATAAATGAGTGAGAAAATTATTTTTATTTTTATTGATTGATTGATTTTTTTTGTGTGGACTATCCTGTTTAAGTCAATGTGTATTAAAAAAATTATCATTTTCTTGGTCACATTCTTCATCTCGTTGATGAATTTAGCAAAAATGCCATCAAAACAAACAAGTGTGGAGGGGGTGTTAGCTTAATATGAGCCATTTGCACCATCATGAAGGTAACTTCCAGCATAAGACGCGAGTCTGTATTTTAAACAAGCCTCAGACGAGTTCAAAAGAGTGTTTTCTGAAAGCACTGTTTCAACAGTTTGCTCTCGAGCAGATGTGAGGCCAAGAGCTGCAGCCTGGTCTAAACTCAGTGTTTAGAAGCGCAAGACCCTTGTAAAGCGGCTTCTAATTGTGATCATTATGTGAGCTGGAAGCAGATAAAACATGTCATTGTTTTTGAGCAGCATAATTCAATGGAAACAAGCAGGGTGTTGCTGAATACACTTTTTTTTTACGATGCCCATTTGGTGTTATTTGATGTTGACACAAACAATATCGAGCTTTCATCTGATTCCCGGGTTCATTATAAGCCACGGTGAAATGTGAGAGAGTGGAGTCTAAACAGCTGACCACAACATAACATGCCTGCTTAAGGCTGTTTAGTCAAACCAGGTTGAAGGATTTATGTTTGATAAAACAGATTGGACAGACATTCAGGAAAAGTTCGTATCTTAAAAGATTAATCTCCAACATATAAGTGATCTAATTTTACTAATTTCTTTGGTTGTTTCCCCACAAGTTTAGATGATCTTATTGTGTATTTTTGTTTGTATTTCTCAAAAATGTCAATGATTAATCTTATTACCATAGTATTTTTTAAATAATTATATTTTTCAGAATTTAAATAAGAAAATTAAAGACAATACAATAAACCATGATGTATAAATATTTTGTGATAAGAATGTTGTTATTTTAAATAACACAATAAAAATAATACATTGACAGTACGAAAATCCCATTTTTTGTATTTCAGGGATGAATTTGGAGGTGAAATAATTCTTAATTATAATTAAAGTAATGCCACACAGAAAAACAAAAAACAAAAAAAAACCATTATATTTGCAAAGTCCTTATCACATCTCAAACTTTTTGTTTTTCATGGGTTTGCATTATATATTTTAAAAGGTGCAACAATAAATATATAAGTATTATATAATACATAACTGTGGTTAGAATTATTCATAACATGCATTACAAGGTGCATTACAAGGCAATTAATGCATTAAAAACTTTTATAATAAATTATTCATAAAGGCTTCAAGTAAAGCGTTACCAAATACACTTCTATGACCTTATTTTATTTTTCTAAAGATTTGCAAATTTAGCAAGGTTTTCGGGAGATCGATCCACAGGGGTCCAACCCCCCCACAGCCCTCTTTTTACTCCCTGTAAAATCCATCTTCTGCTCCTGGACGCTGGCAGCTAATAAAACACTGCATTTTAGAGATTTGTTTGGTCGAACAGTTGGAAGAAGACAAACCACAAATGTTTACCAGGTCCTCTCTCAAAAGCAAATGGTCGGCGCTGCCTTTTGAAGTAAATAAATTCCACTTATTTCCATGTTTGCACACACCCTCCCGTCTTGTTTGTGCTCGGACCAACAAGTGCAGTTTACACCAGATTTACATTTAAAAGGGGCCCCGCGTCCAATGTAAAATAAGTGTTGATTCGAAGAAATATCAGCTGTGAAATCAATTGAGGCCGTGCGGAGCTCCCGAGCGGGTACATCGCGGCCGGCCTTGGCCTTTCCAGCCGCACACACGGGCTACTTCAAAAGCCAATTAGTGTGATTTCACATTCCCCCGCAGCTGAATAATTTCATGAAATTTTCAGCCATGCTGGATGGAGGCCAAGTTTGTTGGAAAGCACATCAGGCCCCTCCGCTGTATCCCTCGCCCCCGGATTCCTCCTCAGCCCTCTTGTTTTACCCCTGTGTTTTTCCTTATGCATTCGGGATAATTTGGAAATCTTGTTGAAACGCGGTGCTCCTAATTACACGCGTATCAGCACATACAGTGTCCGCATTACCCAGCTCTGCTCCCACCGGCCCGTGGTCACTTGTGACCTCACACACGCACACATACCTTGCACTAATTTTATCTTAGCACTGGGCTGTCAAACATATCCACTGTCTGAGCACTTTTAATCGATTAGCTGAACGTCTCTATAATACATCAGCAGTTGGCAGGCAGAGGGGATTCAGCGGTGAGACAGTTTAATTACTGTACCTGTGTACCAGCACAATAGTAGCTGCTATACTGACGCTACAACAGCACCGATCGGTTTCGCCCTCCAGCTCACATACTCACTGTACACAACACACATGTGATAATACAGTACAGTTGCGAAAGACTGTAGGGCAAATCCAACCCAAACGCACTGAGACCAGAACCAGAACTACTCAAACCTGCTTGGCCAACAAAGACTTTGACTGCTTTGTTGTTTTTTTCAGTATGGCCATTAAATATTTATATTCACAATGGTTTCAACTTAATGCAAAATCTCAGTAAATATACTTGATATTTTTATATGTACAGTATACATACAAGCATACACACACACACATAAATCACTTTTTTATTTGCAAAAGCACAGAATGCATCTGTTTGTTACACCTTTTGAACATTTTCATGCTGTTGTTTGCAATCATATTTTCTAAAACCGTGTTGAACAATATGATTGATAACCGTCTAAATCGACTCACATACCAGGGTTTAAATAAATAAACTATAAACTAAACTAAATGAACTATTTTCAAATAGATATTTTGTCAAAGAATTAAACAATTTCTTTATTTATATAGTTGCTGCACATATAACATAACCCTCCATTTAACATACATGAAAATACCCCATAGCAGATCTATACAGGTGGAGCTGGGGAAGGTGGAGGGTTTCTGAAAAATGCAGAAACTGCTGCAGCAAGCACTAGGTAAGTATTTTAATGTTGACCAGGGAGCTCATTGGCTGCTGATGTGAAAAGAAACCAATCATCTTCACTATGTGAGTACTGATGTGATGATATCAGATTTAGTTAGAACATTTCTGCCATCCATGTCATGTCCATGGCAGCTGTATTTCATATATACATGCACACACACACACACACATATATATATATCAAGGTTATAATTGTTAATGAAAACGAACGAAAAAAAAAACGAAAACAAGGTGGGAAAAAACATTGTCATTAACTGAAATAAAAATAAAAACGATAACTAACTAAAACTGTAATGTGTGTTTGGCAAAACTAACTAAAATAAAATACAATTATAGATGAAATGTCCTTAGTTTTCGTCTTTGTCAATATCTTTCATAGAGCAAATAACATTCAGCTGCATTTCCTTTCCCTGCGCGTCTCTCTCACATACACACGCAAACGCAAACGCACACACACACACACACACACACACACACACACACACACACACACACAGCCCCTTCCCTCCGTGCACACCGCGTCTCCATGAGAACGATCGAGTATTCGACGTTGAAAACATGTTCGCGAAAGGATGGTATCTCGTGGACACCGTTCCACAACCACACATTAAAAAGTGGTATAAAAATATTTATACTCTGAATATAATTTTGTCAGTGTGTTAATGTCGACCCGAGAAGCGATTGCTACTTTAGAAAGTTAACTAGTCGCAAGTTTGAGGTAAAATGCACTTGGGTTGTCGATGTCAAAACGCTATATAAGCTGTGAGTCAAATATTAAATATTGTTATATCATTTGTTTACTCTTACACTGAATGTTTGCTGCAGTCCAGATGAGCAGGCTATTGTATAGGGTAAATTTAGTATAGGGTGTGAAAATTGTACAGCTGTGGTATTTGTATAGAAAATTATTGCTTGATTGAAGCCATCTCTCTCTTTCTAAAAAAAAATGAAAAGCTGTATTTAACCCTCTGGAGTCGATTAACGCGGATACGCTTTATGAGTCATTTTCTCCTGATAACCCCGAAAAGAAATACAATTACACTTTCAGTTTTAATCGTACAGATAAGAGCAATACATCAATTGAATCTGTAAAGATACAGACATAATAACAACAAAACTTTGTGCACTTATAAAATAAAGATAACAAACAAGGTGTGCTGTCTGCAGCCTTTGTCTGCGCTGATCTTCATTTACAAACACGTCATTAAAATGAACTGTAACTCCGTGAATACTCAACGAGGAGACATAAGAGAGATATCTATAGAAAGCCTGACATGTCTACTTTTAAACTAAATAAGTGTCGCCGAAAACAGATATTCTTAGATAAAGTAATCCATATGAAAACAACGCAATGTCCGTTTTTCACGTCTCCCTTCATTATATCTAATGAGACCACGCCCCCGCGCTGAACGCGCTATTCAGATTCAAACTGAAGCGCGCGGCTTGAATACGCCCATAACAGAAGAAAAAGCTGCGAGACTGTTCTTCAATTTTTTTCTTTTTATTTGTTATTTGTCATGTTCTTTTCTCAGATTGAGCTCCCTGACAATCTGACAGAAAAGTCTTGTTGTGGCTCAAAAATGGGTTGAATACATGTGGTTCACGTATGTCTTCTTTAGTCTGTTGGCTCTTTGGGTTTTTTACAGGCACACGTCACTTACACATTTTGCACTTACTGCAGAGTGTTAAGACATATTTGTGTTTACATATTTGTGCTCATATGTACATTTTATGTACTGGTTTTATGTACTGTATGATGTTTTTGTTGAGATATTATTACACAATACTTTTTCTGACATTTTTGAATCTTGCCCGTGACAAATAACCCCAATTACAAAAAAAGACTAAAACTAACACTAAAACTAATAAAAACTAAACTAAAACTAAGCATTTTCAAAAAATAAAAACTAAACTAGCAAACCTACTTTAAAAACTAATTAAAACTGAATTTGAAAACCAAAAGTCAAAATTATGCAAACTATGTTTTGCTTTCTTTTGTGTTTCTGCGTTGGATGTCCGTCTCTCCCCGGAACCCCGTCCACTGTACGCAACCCACCACCAAGCAACACAACTTACTTTCGGCTCGCTTCCCCGCAGTTCCTGTGTCACACTCTCCTGCTGCCTACTCACCTCCGCCTTCTGGATTCGTCACTCATCACCACCATCTTGGACTGTGCATTCCTCCCAGCGTTGTTTGTGTCTCAAGTACTGTCTATATCATTGTCTTCATTAAATATCATTAATCTCGCACTTGCTTCCTGCCACTCCTTCACCCAGTCGTTACATATATATATTTTAAATATGACCAGGTCTAGAAGCTGGGATTGGTAATGCTGCACTGTAATCATAGTTATTTATTTATATTTTTCATTATATTTTATTATATGATATTGGTTTGAGACAGAGTATTTTATTTAGTGAAGAACTTTGCAGCAGTATTTTATTTCCTATTCTTTTTTAAATTATTTAACGTTATATATTTTATTATATTGTATTAAAAAGTGTTTAAAAAAAGTCTAAACAAATTGTTAAAAAAAGTTTATAGTAATAAATAGGGGTGTAACGGTACGTGTATTTGTACCGGACCGTTTCGGTACAGGGCTTTCGGTACGGTGCACGTGTGTACCGAATGACCGAATGCAATATTTTGTTTGCGGAACATATACATTTTCGTGTTTCCAAACGAACATATTAAGTGGCGGAAGTCTTCGCGTTCAGCGCAAATCCCGCCCTGCAGCTGATTCTAAGGCCGGTTGCACTGGCTGCGTGGCGTGAGCGTGGCGTTTCTGCTGTTTGTCAGTTGCGTGATGGCTGCTTCACGTTTTCTGTGTCTTTACACACCAGAATCATGCCTGACGCGGCACTGGCGCGCTGCTGCTACTGTAGGTGACATAGAGGGAGACCGCCGAGGCGCCGACAGACCAGGATCTTGTCTTCACTACAACAATATCTATACTTCATGTTGAGCATAAATATAAAGCCTACTGATAAAGGACACCGTCAACAGTATTGACGGTGTTTGACAGGTGCAATATGCCAGTATGTCACCGGCCTGAGGTTTTCAAAAGGCATCACGCGTGTGTAAACATCACTACAACTAGGAAAAAAAACGATTGTAATTCAAACGCAGCTCCCGTCGGCATTTAAACAGACCTTTGCTCTTAATTCTGATCGGGCCAACGCAATAACGAAATCTGAGCAGGTCTAAAAACTGAAACTGTTCATGCTGCACTTTACACTTTGGAAAAGTTATATATATATATTTTTTTTTTTAAATAGCAGGCCTACAAGCTGGGATTGGTAATGCTGCACTGTAATCATAGTTATTTATTTATATTTTTCATTATATTTTATTATATGATATTGGTTTGAGATTGAGAGTATTTTATTTAGTGGAGAACTTTGCAGCAGTATTTTATTTCTTATTCTTTTTTTATTTTAGATATATTTTATTAAAAAGTATTTAAAAAAAGTGTAAACAAATAGTTAAAAAAAAGTTTATAGTAATAAACAACCTGCAGTTTAATGTTTGCATTTCTTTCCCTTACTGTACCGAAAATGAACCGAACCGTGACTTTAAAACCGAGGTACATACCGAACCGTGATTTTTGCGTACCGCTACACCCCTAGTAATAAACAACCTGCAGTTTAATGTTTGCATTTATTTCCCTTACTGTACCGAAAATGAACCGAACTGTGGCTTTAAAACCGAGGTACGTACCGAACCGTGATTTTGCGTACCGTTACACCCCTTATATATATATATATATATATATATGAAAAATCATAAAAAGTCTGTTAAAGATAAAGACACCTACTTGGATGAACCGCCTTTGGAATCCAATCCAGAAATGTTTCGAACGGTTAAATGGCAAAATCCATTTGAAGCAAATCTAAATTTGCACCCCGTCCAGCTCCTTTCTGTGCCAGAACAATGGTACGTCCTGAATCTACATCGCCCTGTTCTATAAATACATCCTCAAGTCAGGTTTGCTTTTCTTTCTCCCTCCGTGTCTTTGAAGCATAAATAATGACTAACTAAAAGAGCTGAATCATTCGGGACGAGCGTCAGTGATTGATATGTGTAGAGGCCATGAGCCGACTGCACAAGAGAGAGAGAAACGACAGTCCATTTTAGAAAGTGTCTACCGAATTGATTTAACAAGTTTAATGTGTGCATCAATGTGGGCCTATTACAGGTTGTAAGCCTCAGTGATGCTATTTGTTCAACTGGCAAAAATACTGCTCTTTAGAATGAGTGTATTAGGTCTAAAATTGCAGAGAAAACCCCATTACAACTTTATTGCTGGTAAATTGGAACCAAACGTTGTCTGTATTTCAATTATTGTGAGTTACCCGGGAAATAAATCGATTTTGTATAGGCTCAATCACATAGACAGTGATGAGAAATGCTTTATTACACTTTGGCAACCCAAGGCTAGTCTTTTGTTTTTCCCCTTAGCAATTTTCAAGAAATTGTCAATTAAGGACTTTTTCGTCTCCTTTTGGCTTCTAGGAATGTCTCCGTCTGTGGAGGAGAAATCACTGAGCATTTTGTATTGTGGGGTGTTATTCTCACCACTTGTTCAGGTTTTAAATGCTAATATTGCCTCTCCTACAGGCCTGTGCCACAACACAACTCGCCCACTTCGACACGGTGGGTAATCATTACCTGATTCTACTATCATCATCCGAGTTCTTAAACCACCACAAGAGGCAGCACACAGGGAAAACGCCTCCGCTTACCCATAGTGCACTGGTGTAAACACATATCTGATATGAAAATATCTGACATAAACTAGATTCCATCACATTAAGTAAATGGTTCATTATATTCTGAAAAATGTAAGCATTTGTTATTAGTGCTGGGAAATGTCCAAACTTAACTACATAATTACCTAATAACTAGCGAAGCAAGAAAATTAACAAAAAATTAACAAGTTATCTTATTCAAAAGTGAATCCCAGTGAGTAATGGTGTATGGGCAACAATGCAGCAACAAAATAAATAAATAAATTAAATTAAATAAAATATAATAAAATAAAAATACTACAAAGATATTACCATCTTGAATAGCTCTGATATATGTAGAATCAATTAGTGCAACAAATAAACTACTTATTTTTTCAAATAATGAATTCAAGTGAGTACTGGCGTATTGCAATGAAATGCTGCATCTAAAATAAAATAAAATAAATCCTGCAAAAAGATATTGCCATCCTGAATAGCTGCGATATAGTTATAGTTGTTTAGAGTAATAAATAAACAAACGATCTTTTCCAGTAATGAATTCCAGTAAATAGTGGTGCTATGTTATAAAATGCTGCACAAATAAATAAATGAATAATATTATATCAGATATACTTAGCATAATTTATCATAACCTTGTCCAACTTTTCTAAAACAAAAACATATTTCTAAAATATGCAATTCTACAGTTTTCATTTAAACATATGCATAATGTTACTCAGTAATGACCTAACAGTATTTTAATCAAATATTGTACATCATACTGTTGAACATGTTTAGAGGATACTGAGTATCTATGCTCCAAAAAAACCAGCAAACGTCACAAAATACCCTGAGACATTCCTTGATGTCTCAAGACAACTCATTTCTAAAGTTCTGAACTCCATAACAACCAATAAAGCAAATGTTTTCATTTGAGATGTTCTCAGAAACAAGCGCATTTCTGAGCACTAGTGGAAGTGTGAATGAAGCAGTCAGACGATACACACGGAGGAAGTGGTTTATATTACACAGACACAGCCACAACCTCACATTCATGCAATGCAAATTCAAATCAACAAACATAGAAGGAGAAAAAAAACTCACTATGGCAGAGTTTAATTAAAGGATCTGCATAATTTGAATCCTTTAAAAAGAGAGCGAGCGAGAGACAGAACGGGACAGAATGACGAGATCAGTGCTGCCTTGAAGTCGATATCATTTAATGACATCAACTCTTTTACAACACCGTCTGAGGCGGCAAGCTGCCACGACACATGGACGATGCGGGAAACGCTGATCTGGTCTCTGTTAAGACGAACACAGGGGTCCCTCGCGCTCATCCTCACAATTAACGCTTATAGTCTCTGCTAAGATGCATCTTGTTGGGACGACATCCAAACAAAACTGAAAGGAAGAAAAGAGCGGCATTATTAATCAGCTGAACATGCTCCTCTGACCTGCTCAAAACAATGTGAATCCAGCCTGAGGATTTACACAGTTTCCTTCAGCTGTAATTGGCTTGGCAGCTTAAGAGCTGATAGGAAATGAACGACTGGATGTGTAATACTGCTGACACTACTGACACAACACACCGCTGTCCTCCAAATCTATCAGCTGGACATACAGCGTAGCAGCTCTAGTACAGCTAAAGTACTCCCAAATAGAGCTTTATGTTAGTTTAAAAGTCATTTGGTCAATCTAACTGAAAAATTCCCCTCTCAAACTCACTGGACAAAATACATGAGCAAAAATATGAATACTTGAAACTTCTCCCTCATCTGCTATTGGTCGACAAAGAGATGGCCCCGCCTTAAATTCACAGCCATGGTTGAGCCCATGTTGCTATTTCAGGCTGGTCTCTTCTTTGCTGTGGAAAAAATATTGTTTTTGAATGACATAACTACGGTTGTATGGAAGGGGTGGTGGGAGAAAAATAACCAAAAATAAGAAAATTCAATGCAAAAAAATATTGTGTCTATGGAACAATGGAATGGAAACAGAATATACTGAATTGATAGACACAAGCAAAACAACTAAAAATTAATAAAAGTAAATAAAATAAAAATATCACAAAGGATAAGAAATCCAGCTCCACATTTGATAACATTCTAGAAATTTAATATTATTTTTATGCACAAAATACATACATATCTTATCTGATCTAATTGAATTTGAAGACACAAAAGCAAACAAACAAATAAATAAATAAAATAATAAATTAAAATAAACTCACAAAAGATAAGAGTAAACCCAACCCAACATTACTTTACACTACACTACATTACATAAACGTTTTATGTTCAATATACTTACTACAGCACAATACACCTACATACTGTATATGTATTCCAGGTTTCTTGGATGCCTATGTCAGCTATACACTTTAGGTCTACTGTAATTATGAAAAGAAAATCTTAATTTTAAAACTGTTCTGATAAAGGTCACAATAAAGATAAACAAAGAAATCTGTAAACAAACTTTTTAAATTCATCTTCTACTGTCATAGATAACTTTACTATTGAACCAATCATGGTAGTTAGGCTGTGATTCAATAGACTCTAAACAAACTCTTTATTACACTTATGCAGTGCCACAGAAAGTCTCTTCAAATCTATATTTTATTACCAGGCCACAGGAAAGTCAGGAATTCCAGTTAATTGTGTCGATTTTCACTGGCTGTTCGTCTTATTATCTGACGCAGAAAATGTAAGCATTCAACAGAAAGAACAGATAAACGAATCTTGGGTTATAGAGAACTGATAAAAGGTAAATTAAGTAATTTTCTCGGAGCTTCTGTCCAACAGAGATTTTCATAGCAAGGACGTCGCAACAAGGAGAAGTCAGTGTTATTTCTAATTACTTCAAGCAAGCAACAAATTCAATCAAACGCTGCTAGCGATTCAGCGAGGGACTTCAAACGCGGGCTCCCATCAAGAAGCTACTCGTGGTGAGAGCTTCTGCTACCAAAAACAATGAATTTCATGTTTTATTCATGCGTACATATACATTCTCATTAGTGGCGGCCACCGTGTGAAGACAGATAGTGTGATTGAGTGGAGGAAAGCGCCACTGTCGAAGGCCTTGGGCGATCTGTTGATTGACTGGGCTTCGGTCCCAGCGGTGGTGACCGCCAGGCTCAGTGATGGACACACACTGGAGAATGAATCTGAGCTAGCCTGCAGCTGGGTTGTGCGTCTGGACAACTTAGTGGGTCCGCAGACTGACCTAATACAAGCCCAATGGCCAAATGGCACCGGGGCGATCCAAGTGTACAATACTATGCAAAGGGCCCAGGAATGCTGGAAGAGGGTAAACCTGGTTCTGCTAGGGTTGCGATAACAATATGTGTTCATGTGCATTCAGAATTCAACTGAGGATGCATTTGAAATTCTAATTCTAATTCAACTCATTTAAATTGAGGTTGTTAACATTGCAGAACTGAAATTTGACTGTAAAAAAGTAATTAAATGTGTAATTAAAATTTATAAAAATTCAAAAGGAGTTCATGCACTATTGTTCAAAGGTTTGGGGTCAGTTCTTTTTGATGAAAATTAATACTTTTTATTTAGAAAATGCAATAAAGATGCATATAATGCTACAAAATATTTGTTTTTCAAATAAATGCTGTTGTTTTAAAGTTTCTATTCACCAGAAAATTCAGGGAAAAAAAGAATGAAAGAAAATTCAAATTAAAAAAATACAATTAAAAATGTTCCTACTTGGCTATATTAACATGGAATGGGATTTTAATGCAGGATGAGGGTTACCATCTAGACACAACCAACTTTGCTGCTGACCCTGTCACCTTCTTAGCCAACCCCAGTGTTAAAACAAATTCAGCATCACAACGATAATGCAAAGATGAGAGCGAAAAGTCCTAGACCGTCAGGGCCACTATCAAGTGCTTTATTATAGATATTAATGAATAATATGGGTGAGCGAAAACTGTAGTCATGCGTTGAGATAGCAATAGCTAAATGTTTCACGCATGAATCGGTTGGTTTTTCAGCCAGAGTCTCTCGACCCCTCCACTCGCAGCTCGCTCCCAGCTCGCCTTTAAATGGTAGAAATCCATTGGTTTCGATATGAAGCTCTTTGTGACAGCAAGTAAACGGAGTGATTAAGCCGGGCGAGGGCTATTGAGGGGCAGAAAATGGTGTGATTAAATTGGATGATTTGGGTGAGTCATTTGTGTCCTGTGAGAGACAAACAGTGCTGAGGCCAGACACCTCCATGACCTTCCTCTGAAATCTTAACTGCCTTTACACTTAACTTCAGACAAACAGCAATTATTATTTACCAATTATTAACCACTTAGGAAGAGAATATGATATCAAATTTGAACATTTTCTTAATAAATATTAATAAATCTGTCTGGATTTATTGTGCACTATTCAGTATATGTTAATCAAAGAAAAAAAAAGTTTTCATAATGTTTTATCAAACTTTTTTTGATGTAAACAAGACCACATAAGCAAGGAAAAATAAATAAAAAATTAATAATGAAAAGTTTATTTATTTAATATAAATTTAAATGTATTAAATATAAAAATATCATGATATACTAGTCTTGTATGAAATGGCAAAACAAAAATCACTTATTTAAATTCATTGTTCAGTTATGATCTGTGCGCTTCGGAAGAGTATAATAATGTGACGATTTTAACCATTTTTATTCCATGTGCAGTTGTAAAGAAGTACGGTAGCACTTTATTTTACAGTCCTGTTCCTCATGTACATACTATGTACTTATTATTGTAATTACAATAACTATGCAATAACTAGGTACTAACCCTGAACCTACCCCTAAACCTAACCCTACCCCATGTAGTTACCCTGTATTACCATTACTTTCTTAGATAAATACACTGAAAGTACACTATAAGTACATGTACCGTAAGTACACGTACAGTACTATAAAAAAAGTGCAACCAGAAGTACTTTTAATAAAAGAACAGTTCTCTGTATTCATTATATATATATATATATATATATATATATATATATATATATATATATATATATATATATATATATATATATATATATATGCATGATGCATTAATTCATTAACACTGACAGTTAGTTTATTGGGCATTAACACAGTTTATTATTATTATTATTTTGAAACTCAGTTGCTCACTGGCTCTCAATACATATACAGACAAACCATGGCTCACAGGAGGGGTGGGATGTTGATCAGTACTAGTTTGGGATGGGCGCCATCACACGTCTCAACCAATGAGAGCATTTGGGGTGGGCCTAACACCATGTCTACAAACTCAAACTCTAGACAGAAAACTGCTGCCTAGTTCTATTTATGACATACTGACACAAAATTAAATAATTTGTAATGGTCGCTTTGTCGTGTGACCCATCAAGTCTTTGTAGAATTTAGCTGTTGTGGCATGGCACGCCAACTGTCGCATCGGGTGTATAGGATTGCAAAGAATGACGTCACGTATGATTCGTCATGTCATGTTGTGTCATATCGTGTTGCACCACATCCAGTGTAGACAGCAATACTGATCATAATGGGTTCAGTATTTTGTTGCATTGCACGTTCGTTGTGCAATATTTTAACTGCTACTATGTAAAGGTAATACTACTGTAAAGAAGCACCTTATTTGTTTAAAGTGTTTGCAAACCAAATGTTATTGCACTTTTGCTCATACAGCAGAACTTTTAAAATAAAAGTGCGCAATACAGTACTTTGGAATTTTTATTATTGAATTTTGCACATTAAGCGTGATTAATATTTATTGTATGTAATAAATACTTGTATTTAATGTTGTATAAAATACTTGTATTATTTTATTGCATTTTTACAGAATGTATTTAATTAATTTTAATGTAGAAATCTTTCAAGAATTTTAATGTAGAATTTTGCTATAGCACATCTTGTAGATGTTAGGGTAATTTCTAAGGTGTTGCTATGCAATTGTTAGGGTGTTCTAGGTGTTTGGTTATTGAACTTGTACTTGTTTCTTCATGTTCCAGTGTTTACTGCACCACAAACACAAAAGAAATCAAAGAGCACGGTGACGTTTTAAAAGCAGGTTATCAAGGAATTATTTTTGACATTCTGATTCGTGCAAGCCTATAAAGCTCTGTGACAACTTGGTTTAATTATGAAATATATTACAGCTGCCTTAGTCGAGCCAATTAAATCTGATTGGATATTTTCTTTATTCAACAACCTCTTTTCATGTCATTCTAATTTACTGTCAAAGCAGCCTGAATATTGGAAACTAAATTATTTACTACAGCCCATAAGCCAATAACGTTCCATTTGTCTCATACTGAGAGAGTCTACACTAACAAGATTATTAAGGACATTACTTGTAATAGTAAATGCCCTTCACTTTATTTGAGGCTCACGCTGTGCTTTCAGACGTTCCACTTCAAAAGAGCAGCACTCAGAAGAGACTGTCAGCGGTCAGCAGAAGACATCCAGATACACCTGACCACCGGGAAAAAATAAAATGGAAGATTAAATAATATGCAGGCAAAATCAGCTTAAATCCAATTAAATCTCTTCCGTGCCATAATTTTTTAAAATTAAAACTAGCATTTAGGCTCTTCTAAAACTTATATCTACAGAAAAAAAGCTGGTGGTAACACTGAGGTAATTTGTAATACTTTGTGAAGATATTAGCCACAGATGACTACAGGTTCGATCACGAAGCTGGAAAAACGAGGCTCTCCATATTCATTCAGACTGTCTCTTGGATTCATTTCTCCATTATTGGCCTGTTTGCAAAAGGACTAATTACCAACAGGCCAACGAGAGTCTAAGCACTCTGCCTATTCGTCAGCACAAAACACCTCTATTTTTAGCGGAGAAACAATAATCATATTCTCCTTCCGCCAGGAAAGCTGCAGTGTTGTTACTGAGGAAATACAGCCCTTTCTGAAAGTAAACACACACAAAGGCCGACCCGGAGCGTATACAAATACACGCCGCGCTCCCGAGCGAAGCCATTGGGAAACTTAAGGCACCCTGGAGGGCTGTCTCACGCTGGCGCTGCCAACATTGGCTTTGTTGTCTCCATTCAGAAGAAGGATAGACCATTAAAGAGCATAGTTACGCTCAAATATATAGCAGAGTCGCGATTAAGTCTCAGCCCGAACGGCAAGCTGGATTCGCATCTTGCATAGAGAATCTTGCACAAGGGGAATGTGATTTAATAAGGAAATAACGGTTTCGTTCTAGCAATTAACTGCATTTCTTTAGCTGCGTTTGATTTAATGTTAATCAATTCACGGCAAGACAAAATACGTACAGTTTTTTGCTGTTATTAAAACACATTGTTTGACAACAACTCTCCCTCAAGCTGTTTTCGCCTCACGAAGCCACAAAAATAAAGGTGTATGAATAATTGTTTCCATGGCAATTACGACTTTCTTTGGTGTGCATCGGAAAATAAAGAAAATAACATAAACATGCCCACAGCCACAATGCAGCCAAAAGCAATTTCCTCTTCTAAATTTAGTTATGCAAAGCCTATGGGCATCATCAGCATTTAGTAATTAGTTTTATAATTACTGCTGTTTTGCTCACTGTCATTCAATTTTTCTTACACCACGACTGGGGTATGGAACATCTCACACTCACAGCTGGGCAAATTACCATCCATTTATAGAGTGAAGGATATCGGCGAGGGCTGATTTTTACCCGTGATGCATGGCTCCAAGCAGCACAACACTTTTGAGCCTGCCATTTTCCACCAAGTCTAGAATGCCAGGGAGGAAAAAAAGCACTTTTTCACTTTTGTGAGGGTCTATTGTGATGCAAACAGCATTAATTTGCGCATTACCATTAACAATGAGTGAGGCACACTGGTCACCAGGGTAGAGCACTTTAATCAATGCACTGCTCTCTGCCAACCTGTTCCGCCAAAGACCCCCTTCACATGAGGATGTTGAAATAACTGCTCCATCACTTTGTGAGCTGGTCAAATCCTTTAATGAGATCACACTGTTGACTGTATGATGATTTGATATGCATAATCTATAGGGTGCAGAGGTGGCTATTTGGGGTAGTTGTAGCTGATGCATATATATATATTTTTTTTTTTCACTGGAAATCATGCTGGAAACATGATTAGGGCATGCGACACAATGAGGCATATTACAAAGTGAAATGTTAAACATTGGAAATGTTTCCATTTCCAATGTTTGTTCGTATGGCTTTTTATGTTTAGTCAGCAATAATACATACCAAAACCATTTTCAATCAGAGTTAAATAATATTCTAATTTCTGATTCATTTTAATCAATCATTTGATTCCAATGATAGCTCAAAATATTTTTCTTGTTAGCTTGTATTGTAGCTAAAAGGCGAGTTAGACTGTACTTCTGATTCTTCCTGTAGTTCAACTAACAAAACACAGCGCTAACAACACCAAGGTCATGGGTTTACTTTCCAGGAAACAAACACACCAATAAAATGTATACAGTTACTGATTAAATGCATACTGATTGTAAATGCATACTTGTTAATGTGAAGCTACAGTTTTAAAGTAGAGTAGGGCGGTATGAAACAGCGTGAAGCTCACGGGTGTAGCTAAATGTCAGGCGTGAAGAAAACGAGACGTCAAAGATGTAGCGCGGGGGAGAGGAGGGGGAGTTCTCTTCAAGGTCCCTCCGAGTTTATTGATGAAATTATGCTAATTGAGACAAGAACATGGACATTTGGCTGCTACTCTGGAAAAGCATGTCGTTACGTCAAAAAAAAGGAAACTTTTTATGACTGACTAAACTTCAAGAGAAGCCATTATGCTAGTTAAAATGCTTGAGTTTATGAGGTGCCAAAGGACAGCGTCCCAGAAGACTAGCCAAAAACAAGCAAACAAAGAAAGGAGATGATTACGAAATCTTTTTTTTCCTTTTTTCCAAAGCAGGAGGTTTGGTTGTGTTCAGCTGAGTGACACATCTATGGGATGCAGCAGTCACCAGAGATCAAACGCTGATAACCAGCTTCCAGCACTGCCTCTAATAAAGGCAGCGGGCCGCCGCATCTCAGGTATTAATCACACACAACAAAGCACTGTGTGTTTCTGTCAGTATGTTCCACGTGCTTCCACTGACTACTGAATAGATTATAACCCCACTGATGAGATAACAGCCAATACAAACAGGATGTTTACATTAGAAACCCACAACTGAGGAAACTACAGCTCACGAGAACTCACCACTGTCTCAGATGTTTCTCTTAGAATTTCTAAAGAGAAATACATCAGTCAAAAGAATATTCAAAAGTCTGTGGTTATAAAGTTTTTTTTTTTTTAAGAATAAAAACTTCTATTCATCAAGCATGCGTGAAACTGATCAAAAGTTACAGTAAAGACTTTTACAATATTACAAAAGATTTCTATTTCAGATAAAATTCTCTTGAACTTTATATTCAACAAAGAATCCAAAAAATGCATGACTTATTAATAAAAACCATTATTAATAATGGATTACCGATAATAATTGAGAAGCAAATCAACATATTAGAATGATTTCTGAAGGATCATGTGACCCTCAAGATTGCAGTAATGATGCTGAAATTTCTGCATTTCATCACAGGAATAATTTACATTTTAAACTATATTTAAGTAGAAAATAGTTATTTTAAATTGTAATAATATTTCCAGTAAATTTATTCTACTATCTCCATCTCCTGTTTTTAGGTATACACAGAGCCATCATTCATAATTCCTGACGATAAAATTGTAGGATTATGAAATGGACTAAATTGTTCGCGATAATGACTGCTGTTTGCATATCTTCTCAGTGAACTACGCCTCTGCGCAATGTTAGTAAATGCTGCTCCATCTGAGAGCACACGAAAATACCACATTTAATAACGTTTTAACTACAAATTAACTTCATAACGTCAGTCGAATATTTAAAATAAATAGCGAGAGCACCCTCTGGCCTGGTGGATATTTACTGCTGATCACAAAACCGTGGTTCACTGAAAGATACGCATGACAACCGCTGCTTCTGCCTAATCGTGATTTATTGCCTTTGCGATTTAATTTAGATTAATTATGCAGCCCTAGTACACAGCTATGAAATACATTTGGATAGAATGTAGATATGAATTTGATTTTGGGGCAAAAAAGTTTTTTTTTTTTTTATGCCTTGATTATCTCTCTATTTAATCTCATCACTGTCTAGGAGAAACAATTGAGTCGTTACAGAGTTTATTTGTTTATGTATTTATTTATTTTTTAAGAAATGAACACTTCTATTAATCGAGGATGCATTAAATTTATATTATATTTCTATTTCAAATAAGTTATCTTGAACTTTATATTCATCAAAATATCATAAAAAATTCATAATTTAATTAAAAAAATGGATAATTGAGCAGCAAATCACCATATTAGAGTTATTACTGAAAGATAATTTGAAAATAAATCTTGAAGAATGGCTGCTGAAAATTCAGTTTTAAATCATAGGAACAAATTACATTTTTAAATATATATAAGTAGAAAATGGTTATTTTTATTTGAAATGATATTTTTGATCAAATGAATTGAGTCTTAACTTTTGATTGTTAGTGTACATCAACATATAGTAAAAGTACACAGCTATGAAATAAATTTAGATAGAATATGGATATGAATGTGATTTATTTTGGGGGGGGTTAAGAGAAATTATTTGCTCCCTAGCCTCCATTTCCTCTCCACTGAATCTCATAGCGGTCTAGGAGAAACAATTGAGTCGTTACAGAGATCTCGTTTGTGATTTATCTCCCTGTGGTCACCGGTGGTGCATGTAAAATAATTTAGCATTTCACTCAATTAATTCCCCTCCGTTAATATCAGTCTCCGAGCAGCCGTTGGTGCAAGATGTTTACGCCCTAGGTGATTAAGACAGAGAAGCGAGATTTTGACATTCCGACGGAAAGCTGCTATTTTGCAAACCTTTCAGCCCATTTGGAATTCCTTTCCGGTGATCATAAAAGGACAACTGGCATATGTGTCCACGACTCGGCGGCTAACTACAGGCACAAAACGTGTCAATTGTGCAGGCAGCGCTGTAGAGTTTGGGGGTGTGCGCTTGGTGAAGTGTGGCATTTTGGCGACTGCTCGCTGCTCTGCATGCATGAATAATGAATGCACAGGTGGTGGAGGGGGGTCAGGGGCCCGCGCCATCCTCCAAACAACAGAAAGGTCATGCTTGTTTGTGCAGTGTCCTTCAACAGATGTGAAACGCTTCTGACAGAGACTAGCAAATTTCGGTTAAAACGCTCCAAAAAAATTAGTTGATGGGTCAATTACGGTAAAGGTCAACAGGCGCAAAAGGAGAGAGGCGGCTAGCGCGCGACTTATGATAATAAATCAACACTTGAGAAACGGAGGTCAAATTCTTTCAGTTGCGATGCCAGTAATACAGCCGGCTTTTATTACAGATAAAGGCCTGAATTCTATGCTTTGTCACTCTGCTTTTGCATTCAACAGAAGGCGGCTTTGTTTTAATGGTGTTTGGCGACTCTCCCCTGTACAAATGGCAGCTCCAAATTGTTCTTTATTCACACGGACAAGAAAAAACTGGAAAAATGCAGGTGGATTTTCCTTTAAGCATTCCGATTCATATGAGATTCGCAAAATGACACTGTTCAGAGATTTCCCAAAAGGTTACAATCATCAGTTATTATGTAGAAATGCCATACAAGAAGTCAACTTGATTTTTTATTCTTTTCATGGCAAATATTGCATAATAAGAGCAGCGGTGGCTTCAGATCTCTATGTAAAGTCAGTGGGAAATTGCCTGGAAGACTGCACTGACAAATGAACTGGCTACTTCCAGGCCCAGGAAACGATATTGCTTTCCTCTGGCTCACCTTGACTTGTGCACACAAACAATCAGAAGGAGAAACAGGCCCTGCCCTATGAGCTCCGGACCTGATGCAATAAGTCACCATATCCTCTTATTAGCATGCTCTGCATTACGGCGCGCCTCCCGGTCAGCTGTACGCCAATCAAAACACATGCACCTCTTTTAGTCTAAACAACAATCCGGCAGGAGTCAGCGGAGGATGAAGAGAGAGAGCTCTTTGCTGCTGTAGGTCAGCCCCATCTCCTCGCACCGATCGGAAATATAAACAGAGATTCATGAGCTCGGACGAATCGGGAGCAGGGCTGAGTATCCATTAGCTGTAGTGATGCAGAGCGGCAAAACGGGAATCGATAACAGGTTCTGTTCGAAATGTAGTGCAAATAAAATGGTCCGCGCTGCTGATTTAATTCAAATGGCTGCTGTCAATGAGATGGAAGGACACAAAGAGCCTCTCGTTGTCCTACAGGGTTTGGATTCACCTTGCTGAGCGTCCATTAATACATGGGGATGCGATGCACCTTATTCATTTCCTTCGCTTACATCATTTCCTGCACTGCATGTCGAGCACGTCGATGTCGGACGTGTAAAAGGCAACAGTCCTGCAGACCGGCTCTAGACCAAATTATTCAGCATATACATTTTCTCATTAAAATGCATGTGGCTCTTCAAAGCGAGACAAAAATGATACCATCTGTTGTGTGCCGGCCGAAATACACAGAACAAAGCCGCTGAAAACTGCAACAATTTACTGTTGCCTCTAACAACATTGAGGGTATTACAGCCATGCCAAATGTACAGTAAATAATTCAATAAATAAGTGCAAAGTAGCTGTAGTGGAAAAAAATTAAATAAATAAAATACTAAAATAAAATAAAATAATTTAATAAAATCAAGAAAAATAACAGATTGGAATAAATACAATTTAAAATAATATTGAATTTAAAACAAAATATATATTAAATAGTATAAAATAATATAAAAGTTCACATTAAAACAAAAAAACATACAGTGAAAAAAATCATAGCAAATGAGCATCATCTCGTTTAAATATTACATTTAGCCATAGCAGTCAAATATAACGAGATGAGCAAGTATTGAGCGCATCTTTTTTATTTTCATTGATCCTGAATGCATCCTTTATCACCAACCAATTAGCATTAGTTGATTAACCAGGCCCATTACTCACCTAATCGTTACAGTCCAACTAAGAATCCATAGTTACTGTTAAATCTATAGGCTGCTTCAGTGTACTGACATTCGTAACTAATTAGGCTTCTGTAGGGCATGACACGCTCTTGTTTATTTATAACCGACAGCTATTTTTCTTCTTGAGCCTGTAGTGCAGCAAACTCCAGTCAGAAGGGAGCGAGTTTTGATCTCACTCGAATTTTTTACTGTTCATCCAAAGTTTCATTGTCTGTTTCCTGTCCTTGCTGTTAACCAAAAGCACTAAAAGTTGCATCCCAAATGACACACTATACATTATGCACTGAAACACTTTGTACTCAACCATGTAGTACATGAATTATATACGATTATTTTGTCATTTATAATCGGAGTCTGATAGCCCCTCCCCCTTCGCTATATAATTAAAGCTGTGACAGTTGAGTGCATGAACTGTCCAACATTCCACACTTTTTTTTTTTTGGAATATTTGGAATATTTATACTAAAAAAAACGTCATAGAATAGTGCATAAGTACAAGATTTGGGACGAACCTTAAGTGATCTTTCACTGTTTTTGCATGCAGGTGATTACCACAAGCATCTCAACTAGTACCTCAGTGTGTATAAACCAGTTCATACTTACAGTTACTCTTATAAAAGTGATAGTCCACCCAAAAAAGACATTTATGTCATCATTTATATAATGGCATTCCAAAACTCCAAAACAAGTAAATAAGAAATTGTGAAGAATGATGGTAACAAAATGGTTTAGGGTTCCATTGACTTCCACAGTACAGACAAAAAATACTATGGAAGTCAATGGTCACCGAAACTAAATATATTATTTTGTGTTTAGCAGAAGAAATGCATAAAGGTTTGGAACACCACAATGACAGTGAATAATGACAGAATTCTCATTTTTGGGTGAACTATCCACTAAAGGAAGACTTGCAAGCAAGTTATTTGAATAAAACCGAAATTTGCAGCTTGTACATGTATATTTCTTCAAAACTATATTTATTTTAAGACATTTTTGGATGCTGTAGTGTAAGCAAAAATAACGTTGAATGAAAATATTTACTTTGTTATTGCTGTGAAAAAAGCTTAGATTTACTTATTATAGAATTATTAGAATCATTTAGAATTAGATATCATTATTTTATTAGCATTATTTTAATTTAATTATTTAGGCAGCCTGAAGTTGTAGTAAAGTAGTTGGTTACTTGAGCTTATCTAAATTATACATTTTATTATAGTTAACAAACTAAAACCACAAAAAAAGTAATTTGAATTAAGATAAGTTTAAACTGAAATTAAAACCTGAAACTTATTTCATTTCAGCTGGTTGCCAAAGCAATTAAAAACTATATATATAAAATGACAAAAACACAACAAATCTGTTAAAACTTCAACCAAAATTAAAATTAAAACAGAAAATACTTTCAAAATATTAACTAAAAAAAACAAAACCGCATTTGTCTGCTTGCTTACTACCATTGTAAGCGTTTTAGCGCAAATTATCATTAATATACACCTGAGGAACTTAAAATTATTGTCTGTAGTATTTCATTTTCAGCATCCCACACGCTATACAGCACACTGAAAAAACATTGTAATAATCCAATATTACAACAAAAAGAGCAGAATAAAAGTTCTACACAGAAGAAAGCCTCTCACCTTTGACTGAGGTGTTGGGCGGCGGTCCTTCGAAGCGCAGGTTCCACGGTGGGTCCCCCTGGTTGGCGAAGTCCCTCATCTTAAGGTAGCTGATGGTGAGGCGGATGATGGAGGCCTTGTCCAGCTGGCTGGTGATGGCACCGGGGAGTGGAAGCATCTTTGCCAGCTCGTAGAACTCGAAGTTTTCCTTCCCCCTGCGCGAGCGAGCGGCATCACGTGACTTCTCCTTCCTCAGAGCCTGCAACCTGACAGAAACACAAGAACGTCAGTAACATAAACATCTACTGCTACTCAAAGCCTGACAGACTTTGCTTCCTGTTTTGTGACTGACAAAACTTCAATCCTTTATGCATGATGTAGGCTACTAATGTTTGTGAGGCGCCAAGGGATGATGTCCCAGAAGACAAACCAAAACTAGGGGAACATAGAAAGAGATGATTATGATTCTCATTTCTTTATCTATCAAGTAGTAAAAATATACTGTACATTAAAAATGATACTTAAATTTAGCCCATTTGTTTTCTTAACACATACTGTAGATCTAGCTTTACTTTGGGCACACTATTATAAAGACCAAAAATATATCTCTCATCAAAATAAAAGAATTACACCTCAAAATTGCTTTTTCGTTTGACGTCCTCAATCACTTTTATATTTTAGCCCTTCCACTCCAAAAAAAAAAAGAAAAAGAAAAAGAAAATTAATTATCCAAGCAATTTCCCCTGGAAAGATGATCAACATTCTTTTGTTTTAAACCGTTACCGAGAGCACAGAATTTTGTGGTGTACCTATATTATATTGTTTCAATATAATAACACCACTTTTAGTTTCAATCGTACAGATAAGAGCAATAAATCAATCGAATCTGTAAAGGGTCTACTTTTATTTGTATACGCACATAATAACAACAAACTAAGCAAGTATTAACAAAAACGAATATTCTGTGATAAAGTAATCCAAATGAAAAAAACATGATGTCCAGTCTTTCACGTCTCTCTTCATTATCTCAAATGCGACCATGCCCACACGCTGAACGTGCTATTGATATTTTAATGTTCCACATGAAGCTCGCAGCCTGTAAATGCCCATACTACAGAAAACAAAGCAGCAAGACTGTTATTCAAGGGTTTCTATTTTTATTTTACTGTTTGCTTCGTGCTGAGAGGAATAAGACATAATTCACCCCAAGAAGATGCGCTGAGAATTACCTCAGGATTTGAGTTTTGGATTTCCTCAGAAAAAAGAATGAAGTGGCTTGATCCAGCAGAGATCATAAACATGAGTCATTTTTTTTTTATTAATCTGCTTGTATAACGTGTACACATTTTGCTAGGTAGTCTTTTTCCAAACTATAATTCCTGACTAACTGTATAATCAAGTTAAACATTCTGAAGTTTCATCATCATCTAAATGTTCTACTGTACTACTAGTATCAGTGACCTTCACAATAAAGTTAATAATGTAGTTTATCATTTAGTTTATTTGAGAACACATAAACAATATAAACTTTGGAAATGCTACTTATGTGATGTTCATTTATATATTTCAACATGACACAACACCAGTCAATACCAGTTTGCTTGATCACGTGATGATCAATACAATAAGCTTGTTACAAACTATGCTGTTCTTTCAATTCATCAAAAAAAAACTGAAAACATATTCTCAGCTCTTTTCAACTAATAATAATAATAATAATAATAAATGTTTTTTGTGTAAAAAATCAGAATATTAGAAGGATTTCTTTAGGATTGTGTGACTGGAGTAATGATGCTAAAAATTCGGCTTTAAAAGTCAGCTTTGATTGTTCCTAGTAAACTGTTCAACTGCACTCGCAAGTGAATCTCAAGTTTTTTGGGGGGATAATAAAATATATTCTAAATAAACTACAAATATTAAATTATATAGATTTATTTTGTCCTCACATTCTTTCTTGTAACTCCTCCCTCTCAGTCACACACCTGACTGAAAGGCTCATTATGCAGCTCATTATGCGGGCCTTTGTCTTCTCAGGTGTAAATTACACTAATATTCATGGTCAATCATTACCTACTCGCATATGCCTTTTAGAAATTTTCTTCGAAAATTTAAATCAATCTATTGTTTTCTTGGAGTGAGTAAACAAGATCATTTTCACATCATTCTGAAGCAAAAATTCTAGGGTACAAACTCCAGGTTTGACAGTCTTGTGAACAAATGTTCTGTATGTGTTTTTTGACCTTATTTCAGTGACTTCAAAATTGTAGTTTTTCTCTAACTGCGCATAAACAATGTTTTCTCAAAAGCACAATCATGTACATACATGCTATTTACATATGATTGTAGTCCAGTTTGTACTGAATACAGTGTTTTCAGACTTTAGCCATGTATATGTTTATAAGCAACTGAAAAAAGCGCAAAAGTCAGGGTATGTCAAAACTTAGCCAGGCTCCCAAAACCCCCTTAGACCCTTGCTCACCAAGGCTGCATTTATTTGATCAAACATACAGTAAAAACAGCAAAATTGTAAAATATTTGTACAATTTAAAATAACTGCTTGTCTGTCTTATTATACTATAAAAAAAATTTATTCCTGTGATGTAAAGCAGAATTTTAAGCATTATTACTTCAGTCTTCAGTGTCACATGATCCATCAGAAATCATTCTAATATGTTGATTTGATGCTAATTATACATTATATATATATATATATATAAATGTTGAATACAGCTGTTCTGCTCAGTATTTTTGTAGAAAGCGTGCACTTTTCGGGATTCTTTGATAAAGTTTAACAGCATTTATTTGAAACTGAAATCTTTTGTAACATTATAAATGGCATTACTGCTTTTAATCAACTAAAGTCATCATTGATAAACAAATATTAAACAAATCTTTCACTGACCTCTAACATTTGAACAGTAGTGTTTATACAGTTGTATGATTCATATATAAGAATGCAATCTAAAAAAAACTGTTAGTGACAGCACTACACCCTAAAGAGAGGAAAACCATGGTTACTATTATAAATCCAATAATATTAGCTTCTATTCATAATACAGACATGTTACAGGATTCATCTCTATTGTAATTCGTAGCAATATATCCCAAAATGCCTTTCTGTTTTCAACACTGCTTTTCCCATCCAAACAAAAGGCCCAGGAGAGACGGTCTGTAACTGAACTCAATAGCTGTGCCGGGCTCTTTGTTATTGACTGTATATAGTATCAAGAGCACACCTCTGTGCCAATCACAGACAGGGCAGGCAACCGCGGTGTTGTGGTGCTGGGCCGCAGCAGGCTAAAGTTGCAGTCACACCGACTTTGTTGTGCTCCGTCGAGAGACCTCCGCTCAATAGATTCAGTCATTGGAATCCAGAAGTGGGTCGAAGTTGTGATTAGCTTTGGCCCGGGGTCTCATGAGACACCCCTGTGAATGACTTTCATTGCTGCCTTTTTACCACAGACAGAAGGCCAGCCAGAGATCTTCTTCCCCCGCCAAGTGCTCAAACAAAGAGAAAGAAACACAACGCCGTGCTAACCTCACCTGCATCTGAGCTAGATGGAAAACACCCAAAATATACACTCGCTCCCACGCATGCCTGCACAAAACAATGATTTATTATGAATTATGACTACTGCCTCAAAGTGTTTCTGTTTATTTTGAATCGAGTGATTTACAACTGTGCATTTCTCTGTATTTATTTCCTTCTTAATAAAATTAGTCCTTTTCTGGCAGCAACTGCTATAGTAGCAACTTAACATAGTGAAAGCAACTGACGGCACTTCTTTAAATATGGAAATGCACTGGAATACACTTATGTAAACACTGTATGCACTGTATAATATAGAATTGTAACAGATCGTTATTTACAAGTAGGGCTGCTCGATTATAACAAATATCATAATCATGATTATTTTGGTCAATATTGTAATATTGTATTATGAGGGGGCCATATGACCAAAACTTTATATGAGTGATTTACTTAAAGCTAGTGATACATGTCAAATATGAATTTCCTGTAAATAAGGTTGCTATGACATCTACATTGTAGCAGCCATCGGAATTGCAAACAAACAAACAAACAAACAAAAAGTCCTAACAATTATTGAAAATAATTAAACTATCAGTAATAAAAAACAAAGAACAAATACAATATAGGAAAGATACAAATGAAACAAACTGTGCTTTAATGTTTTTTTTTTCAAGTCTCAAGTATTATGATTATTTCATTTATTCACTATACTATTTATTATTAATGTCTCCTTTCAGTTTTAGTTTGGCTCCAGTTTTTTATTTATTTTAGTTTATATGAAAAGGTTCATGTAGTGTTGTACATAAATGAATAATCAAGCGTAAAATAAAACGCTGTCACTTTAAGAGCTGCACGGATCCAAATTACTGTTACAAGCATATTTTCATTCTCAACTCTTTACATTCATTTATTACATGACGCAACACATTTTATTGTTTATTTGACCGTTTAGGCGTGCACCTTGAGCTAAACGATGACTTTGCATGTCCGTGTTCTGTTCGGTCTCTAAGCTCATATCTCTTCCTGTTCTCAAGTTCTCTTTCATGCTTTTAAAAACATGAATAAATATTCTTCGATAAGTCAAGCACGTCCCATATTGCAAATGTCACGTTACACGATTTTACTGATTTTCATGGGAAATTGGGCTTTTATGGAGGAACAAAAGCACTGCGCTGCAAAAGGAGGTGTAATGGGGCGTAATAATCGTTTTATCTCGATTAATGCATTTTCATAATCGTTGGAGGCCAAAAATCGAAATCGAACCGTTTTTTCGATTAATTTACAAGAAAATATGATTTCAGTCTTTCTACTTCAAAAACTCACAATTAATTCAGTGTTTTACCTACCAATTCTTTGTAATTATTGATGCAATTTACTAGCATTTTCTGAGTGAAAATATTTTCTACATAAGATCCGATCTCATCGTCATCGAGTCTGTCTGGAATGGTTTGAAGAAACAGAACAAACTGAGACACACTAAATCAACAAAAACTGTTTTAACATCTGCAAGGTGCTTCAAGAAACCTACCTGCAAAGTTACCTGAAAAACTCTGCGTGAGTGCACCGAGGGCAAAAGCTGAAGGTTAACGCAAAAGATGGTCACACTAAATGTTGATTTGAATTGATAAAGAAAATAGATATTAAATTATTTTTAAATAAATTACTATATTTTAATTCTATTTCAGATAAGAAAAACATTGCCAAAGAAGCTTTGCAGCTTGTCCAAAATATAAATGCATCATCATCTGAAAATGCAATGCAATGCGCTGCAATGATGCTAACAAATGTTAGGTTTAGACCACTTCATTAACTATTACGTAAGCAATGTAGTTTTGTCAAGACATAATGCATCCCCACACATTCATCATAGGCAGTATAAGGTGCAAAACAACCTATGTATTCCACAGATTTAATTTTTATTTATTAGTTTATTTGCATAGGGACAGAACAAAAATCATGATTAAAGCCAAACAAGCTGAAAAATATGCACTGTACATAAAGAGTATAGCATATGATAATTTGTATCTATATTTAGTGTTCTATGGTAAACTAGTGTCACGGCGGTGCAACATTTTTTAAGAGAATCTTGCTGAGCAAGTTTATGTTAACATGTATAGCTAAATAATGGAAAAATTACTATTGGTGCACACAACTCTGTTATTGCCTAACACTGGTGTGAAACACACATAGATATGTTTAAAAAACTGATATGTGCCCTAAAATGTTTTCAAATGCACATAAATCAGATTAATTTTCAATCCCTTAAAGCACAAGTCAATCTGCATGAAGTCAGTGTATCGGCTAATAACACAATCGACACAGGCTCTCTGCTGTTTACGGTCTCAGCTCTCTGGTCCAAGGTTTGAGTCCACTGATTTATGATTTTCAATCAAACAACTCACAACAGCCGCTTTAATGCTTCCAAAACACAACTGCCCACTTTCTGTAGCGTTCATCATGTCAAGCCATTCTGAATTAAGTTGGAAATAAATCAGCCCAGAGCTTCTGCGTTCCCCGTTGGCCGACATTTAGATTAATTTTTTACCACCATAAATGCTAAATCAGTTATAGCAAGTGCCGAAAGATGGGGAGAGAAGAATGCCTTGATGGATGAAAAATGACTGTTGGTGGAGAAGAAAATCAGTGGATATTGTCTTCACATTTTATCAACAAACAAAAAGCAACATAAAATATGAATCAGAGCCATGCCACAGAACGCAAACATATTCTGGAGTGCTTAATACAGTGATTTCCACACAGCTTCCCAAGAAACATCTAGCAAAAAAAGCCCAATTACCTCGAAAAGAGCACCAATGAGGCCTCATGCAGATCTAATGCTACAGTCGCGGATGCTGTGATCAATTTTAATCCTGTATGAAACTATCATTTCACCAGCAGATATAGATTGGCTCCAGTCCTTTGCATACAAGCGATAGATTTCTATTCTCAACAGTGAGGAGCATTCCAGCACAAGAATAAAAACACCATTTGATGGTCTGCTGCTCAGACAGTATATAAAGCCAGTTGTAATGGTTGTTTGGATGCAAAGTGCAACAGAGCAGCAGGATTTCATTTGTTCCACAAACTTGGAAGGCATTACGCCATCCTGCCAAATACGTCTTGATGCACCGAGGTTAGGTGACCTTCATTTTCTTGACATTTATTATGTACTAGTGGAAAATGCAATAGACGCAAAATCTCAGTGATGCGGTGGGCCCTCTGCGACTCTTGCGGGACTTTTTAGGGAAACGGGACATGATGTAGTTTTGTGGTGTGGACTAACGGCAGTGGCTCTTGAGTAATGAGTGTTGTTTTATTGAACAGCCTGTTTTCTGAGAGGGAATTTATGTTTACGCACTGATTTTGTTGTTTCCTGCTTCCGGGCTGGTAGAAAAATACTCCTGGATTATCTGCAATGAACATAAGTGTGCCAGAAACCTTATGCTCACAGAAACATCTGGAAACAGTAAATAGCCAATCAGTGTCATATTTGTTTTTTAGCAGATAGATGCTGAAATCAATACGAAATGACATTCACAACCTATTTTACTTGTGTAATGTGACATACTTTAGAGTAAATGTACAGTATGACGGGATTTGATTACATCCATCAAAAACTGTTAAAGTCCTGAAAAGTGGGCGATGATATCAGAATTGAACCATGTGACTGGACGGGAGTTTAATGGCATCAGAAGCACAAAAAATTATCGTTTCAGATTTATTTCATTGTTTTTAAAGATTATGAAGACAAACATGCTGCTTCAGAATAACATAACCCAAAGAATCATGAAGAATCCGAACGATAGAACAATAGATAGAACAATAGATTAATAGAATGATGGATGGATGGATGGATGGATGGATAGATAAATAGATAGATACTCTGGTAAATGTTCTAAAAACGTACTATCCCTTTAGTGATTTAAAAACAAAAAATTAAATATTAAATACTTAATTTAATAATTGCACATCAGAATCAGATTTAAAAAATCTTTATAGAGACATTTCAAAATTTTCCTTGTGAGCGACTGTATTGCCCTATTTACTAAATTAGCAAATCTGACACACACAGACACACACACACACAAAACAAGCAAAAACATCAAGAGGCTGAAAGTTCTGCAAATGATCATTTAGGGTTGAGGTAATTGCCTTCATCAGTGTAGAAAAAGCAGGCAGAAAAGAAATGTCACTTCAGATTATCCTCTTGCCTCCTGAAGCAATAGATGACACTTGATCAGAGACTAAATGCCAAAACCAATCAATTCCTTTTGTGACTCTTCTCCATGCCGCAGTAAAAAAGGCCATAGTCTTGGTTCTTCTAATTAAAGTAAATGCTATCTCCTTGGTAACCTCATTAATATTCTCATTGACTTGGTTATACATACAGTGTGTCATATGGCTGGTCAGAATTAGATGGAGCAGCTTTAAAACACTGCCATCAGAGATAATGCATATTCTCTCTCTGAAAGACTACTGTATATTTCATATACAAAAGTTACATATTACACATAGTTTTTACTCTAAAGGATGTTTGCACCCAAAAAGGTTATTTAATTTTCACATCTTCCACCTTTAGAATTAAACAGGCTGTTTTATACTGTATTTTAAGACCTATATGTAAATGAGCTCTCTTATGAATGGCTGACTGTTTGGCATGTGAAATGAGGAGCAGATATTGCTAATGTAAATGTTCATTGGGGAGGGAGATTTGTGTTGTGACTGTGGACATACTACATCAAAAAAACAGTACAACAACAGTAAAAGTAACTTCCCCTGTCCATGCAAGAGCCTCCAGAAAGTGCTGCTCTCCTGACTCATGATGTAGCTGCGTTCAGATGTGCATCGTTAAGCGCAAGGTTACGTCTCGCACGGTGCACTAATTCCCTTCAAGGTCTGCGCGTACTTCCCTCCCAATCAGTGAAATGGATCCGGTTCTTATGTGAGTGTCCATTGCTTTCACTGCCCTCAAAGTTCTGTCATTCGACTGTTCGTTTGTCCTGAGAACTTAATGTGTGTGTGTGTGTGTGTGTGTGTGCTGGGAACACATTGACATTCTTCATTAATCTGGACGTCAGTTAAGGAGATCTATAGATGCGCTACTGTCATACATCAGCAGCGCTGCTCCGTTACTAAACAAGAGGCTGGTGTTTACATTGGTCATGCTCAATATTTCATCTAAAAAGCTAGCCAACATTAATATGATGAATCAGAGGAGCCATAACCAGATTTCTACTTTTCAAAAATACAAGTTAATAAAACTTAAATTTGATTGATTTCTCATTATATTTTTAGTTTGTTAAAATATATATATATATATTATAATACAATATATATGTTTGCATTTATACACACATTTGTAATTTTTTTATTATTTATATTTTATTATATAATTATATTTGTATATATATTCTCTATATTTTATACAGTTATTTAATTATTGTTATCAGTTTTTATTGCATATTAATATATGATATATACATAAATAAGATATGCATTAATGTTATTTTATGTCAATAATATTATATAATTTTTTTCAAATGAGTATTTTTATTTGTATTTTATGTGTGTGTGTATATATATATATATATATATATATATATATATATATATATATATATATATATATATATATGTGTACTGTATATACTTATTTACTCACAATTTCAGAACAGAAATTATAAATATTTCATACATATTATTTTGTTATATTGTATATATTATAAAGTATAATTATTAAATAATATAAATATTTAAAAATGTAATAAAATTGTATCAATATTTAATATACATAAAAATAGTTATAAAATAGATAAAAAAGATATTCAACAGGATACACACACACACACACACACACACACACACACATACATACATATATATATATATATATATATATATACATACATATATATATATATATATATATATATATATAGAGAGAGAGAGAGAGAGAGAGAGAGAGAGAAATATTATTTAAATCTTTTGTATTATTAAGCACTTTTTAATATATTGTCTATATATTAAAATGTTCAAACCACTAGTGAATCATCACATAAATGGATTCATATAATGGAATTCATAGTGAATAAATCCAGCACACTGCAGCAGTCTTTCACCACTTTCACCCATCCTTCACTGTTGTTTCTTTACCTCTCACACGGGCTTGTACATATTGATTATGAGCCCAATCATGAAAAATAATACCTACAAATTAAGCCATGTGAAGCCCTCTGCATAATCTTTTTTTTTCCTTCCGTGTGACTGCCTGTCTTACAGTGGCCTTGTAGACCCATCCACATTCACAGAGAGTAGCCCCCTCTTGTCTTTCACAATAACACAGAGTGGCATACACTCTCATAACTCTCAGAATGCAATTTACTGGACACTTTCATAAAGACGGGTCTCTCTTAGCTAAAAGCAATTTGGTGTCTCTTTTTGTTTAGCGTTAGACTGAAGGGAAAGTGGCGGAAGCGAGAGGGCGGCAGAAATAAACACACAATGTTTGCATAAACGGCAGTCGCTACAGCAAATAACAGTCATCAATTTAGTAAAAATGCACATTTTAGCTAATAATAAAATCTAAATTGTGTTATTCTACATTGAAAGGGTCGGTTCGGACAAGAGGTTCCATTCCAAAACTCACTAAATTTACCCACAATGCTTGAAACAGGAAGCACTCATTTTAATGCCGCAGCTCTTCAAAAACAAGCTCAGAAAAGCCCTCAGTGCTGTGGTTTTATCTCTCAACAGACATGACATCTCAATGGCCGGCGATTGCCCAGCAGATGCGTGCGGTGTCAGAGGGGCTGCAGGCGTGTGATTGGCTGTTTAAAGCACAAGGGTGACCTGACTGGCTGGACAAAGAGAGGTTGTCAGAGGAAAAGGTCACAGTGTTGCTTGTACAAAGTGAAACCCGTGTCAGAGCCACAGAGAAGGAGTCATGCTGTTTCATGCCTGCTAAATCACAAGCTCACGGCAGAATATACCATACAAGTACAGTTACATAAATATTAAACTATGTATATAATATAGCATAATTATACATTAGTGTTATATACAGTAAATACTGTGTAAAATAATATGTATTTTTTCTATTTTTTATATAAATATATACTGTATTATATAATAAAAATAATTTTCATATATTAATGATGACATTATAATATATACAGTTATATAATATTATAATAATAAAAAGTAATTAGAAAAGGCAATATAATATAAAATTATGAATATATTATTATTAATTTTACATTATTGGTATACAGTAAATATTTTTGAAAAATGTGTTTATATATAACATAGAACTTCATATAGTGTAGTTATTCGCATAGTAATTACTGTTTTTACAAAATTTTGAAAAGGTATTTATTTATTTATTTATTAACAATACTGACCATAAAATTCTATGATTATATGTTGTTGTTGTTGTTTTTAATTTGTTAATTAATTTATTATATTTATTTTTAGCAGAGACTATAATATAAAAATACATTAAAAAGTAATTTTTAGAGCGTGGGGGGAGAGTAAAGAAAAAAAAGAAAAGATACTCACCCAGATGATAGAACATAACATCAATTAAATAACATGAAGGTAAGCAAATAATGACAGATTTTTAATTTTGAGTAAATGATTGCTTTAAAATCCTAGGTGCAGTCCTATATCTTTTTTATTTCATGTACAGTACAACACATTCGCAAAGAAAGCCTTAAACCAGCAGTGCACTACTCACTCATCACTCACACCCAGCCCATACAGTGATCAGGAGTCTGTGGTAAGCTGGGCCGGTCTCTTGCGATCAGAGGGTGGGCTTGTCAGCGCTGATCTGCTGTCAGTGTGTAATTAAGAGGCTGTGGAAACCCACGAGAGCGGTGCTGCTCGCCGGATCTCTGCACCGCAGCAAATCCCGTTAGCTGTGAATAAACCCATTGGGGGCGGCACAGGTAAGCCCGACGCAATGCGATTACATGGCAAAAGCAGTGCCTGAAAAGCCAAATCGCCAACACAAAACATCCAGCCTTTGCTTCTGCACATTCTCTCCTGCCCGGGCCAAAAAACCACATTGTGAGACATAAATCTTCTTTGTTACCTAGAGCAAACCAGGACTGAATCTAACACACACGCCGCGAGAGACATTTAGCAATATTCTGTGGTATCAATAATTAAACGGACAGATCTGATCGTGGATGATGATTGTTTGATACAGCATTCCAGCAATGCTAAAATACAAGAAACAGCAGTCACAGAATATCATACATCAGCAATTCTATTCTAGTGCAATAAATTCATTGATAATTAATTTAATAATTGAGGCTTCTAATTCCAGAGTAGGCTATTTATTTATTTAGAGTATTTATTATTACTCTGCACTTAAATAAAAATGTCCTATTATTATTGTTGTTGTTAATAATAATACCAAACGCTGTTGTTTTTATTATTAATATTAATAATAATACTATATTATTAATTTTATATTACTGGTGTATGCTTTAAATACTGTGTAAATATAGTAAATATTTAGAAATTATTTTAGTAGTAACAATAATATAATCAATTATATTGCTATTTTTATTTATTTTATATAGTTAATAATTGTATTATTATTATTATTATTATTATTATCATGACAAATCAAATTATGAATAATTGAAACAATATTTACTATACACAAATAATATATAATTAATTAAAATCTTATTAATATTATTTAGAGTATAAATTATATTATAATATAATATAATATAATATAATATAATATAATATAATATAATATAATATAATATAATATAATATTATATTATTATATATTTTTTAAATGTATACAAATGGGCCTAAACACTTGTTTGTTCAAAAATATATATATACTGCTGCTGATATCAAGATTTTTTTACCAATATATCAGTATAATGAAACAGCACTTTGCTGTTTTTAACAAAATAGTCACAGCAGAAATTTGTAATGTCACCGTCCATAACAATCCCAACCATAAATTTGTGTTATTTCATCCGAATAAACCAGCTTCAAGACTGAAACCACAAGCTTCAATCAAACAGAAGCAAAAACACCTGAGCAGCTGAAGAACAATGGTCATTTTCTCTCCATCTCTCTCTCTCTCTCTCTGTCTGTCTGTTCCGCCTTCCCTCCCGGCCGTTTCCCAGCTGCACCTGCTGCAGGCGGCCCGTTGAGGTGGAACGGCTCAGTATTAGCTGTGAAATTAGCAGCGCTGTCTTGTTAAAGAGCTGGCTTGCTCTGCGGAGGGAGAGACACTGTTAATGGCATAAAAGACCTCATCACCTGGGAGCCACACAATTACTTGAGCCCAGGCTCAACGCCATCTTCTCCTGTCCCACACCCCCCCACACCACCACCACCACCAGCAGCCATCCCTCAAACAGCTCACTTCTCTCTGCCTGGCCTCCTGCCAAATCCCAGACAGAATGAGATCTCTCTCTCTCCCTGTCCTAAATCATATCTCAAGTCAATGCCCCACTCTACTAAAACACACTAAATTCAAATCCTGATGTTTGCTAGTGATGAAGCTGATGCTCTCAGGCAGACATTAAAGACAGAGAGAGAAACACAAGGGCATGCTTGAAAAAGGACAAAACAACATTTGGATCAGTGTTGCTGTACAGACAAAGGGCTCAGTAGTATTACAAGAGCCGTTCAGCTCGTCAAAGAAAATGCTTTAAATCTGAAAGAACTAACAGTAAATTAATCACAGGATCAGAACCTGCTGTTTGAAGTGGACATTCACTAAAAATTATGTTTTAATAATTTATCATTGTGTAGTTTCAAACCGGACATTTTCTTCCACAAAAAGGGAACCTTTTCCATGCATTTACTATGAACTAACCACAGGCTTTCAAGCTTCAAAATAGACAAACAAAAAAGTAAGGAACAAACCTAAATGTTCATCAGTGAGTCATTAACCACAGCAACCGAATCAATGAGCCACTGAGTTGAACTGGAAAAAGAATCATTCAGAGTGGTTTTGGGAACTGTATCAACTGAGATTCAATCAGAATGATGCATAAAAAAAAAAATTGTAAAAAATATTATTAGTTAATGATGAAGCTTTAAAGATTCAGTCTTCAGATATACAGGTGAGTAATGTGGCCAACTGCAAATAATAATAATTAATAAATAATAATAAATTAATTAAAATATATATATATTTTTTATTGTTATTAGTGTATAATGAAGCTTGAAATATTTAGTCTTCAGATGTGCAGGTCAATAATGTGCATAACTGCAAATAATAATAATTAATAAATCAATTAAAAGAAATCATTACTTGATTATTTTCTCATTGTGTTCCAAGCTCATAAGACTTTAGTTCATCTTAAAAAAACAAATTAAGATCAAAATGTTGAAGATCCAAAAACGTCATAAAGGCATCATGAAACAAATCCAGCTAAATCAAGTGGTTTAACACAAATCTTGTAAAGAGATATGATCGCCTTACATAATCAACAGATTTAATTTAGCCTTTTTTTACATATGAATAATGATCAACACACATACATAGAGCACATCAAATATGGGAAACACAGAAGCTTAAACAAATTCGTGTGATGCGAGCTTTTCAGTTTACTCTTTGTTTATAAGCTTATAATTTATGACTCCTTATGAAGGAGTTATAGAGATGATATTTGGTGCAAATGTTCCTTTACTCACAACTGCTAGCTAAAGCGAATAGGTAAGCCACAGGCGTTCGTCCAAAGCTCAGCTTCACACACGTTGGTTTTTCAGATCACACGCATGTATTCACACACACCTCCTGCCGTTTAGCAACCGTGCCAAGCAAACAGACAGAGAGCGAGGCCATCGGTGCCGGAAAGGGCATGTTACAGGGAGTATATATACCCACACAGCCTCTCCACTCTAATTACCCACCACGGATCCTGGAAGCACACGGAGCCATGGAGAAACTTCTCCCGCTCACATCAGGAGCACAGAGCCCGGGCCCCGTCCGCACCAGTCAGCCGGGGCCTGATCAAAGCACCGCATGCTAGACTCCACACCGGGTCAGACAAACAACAACCTGTACAAGATTTACGGCCTCAATAATGAATGAGAGAAACATTTTGAAGTAATTGGCTGTGCGCAGGTACCATCTCTCCACCAGGGGAGCTTGTTTCTACAAAGCAACATAAGATAAATAATTGATGCACAATGCAGCGGCGCACTGGATTGCCTTGATTTGGAACATGTTCAGAGTTGCAGCGTTATGACCGCTGATGACAATCATTATTGTTCAGGAAAACAAATACCATTTTGAGAGAGCAAGAGAAAGAGAGAGAGAGAGAGAGAGAAAGAGAGAGAGAGCCCTAGCTTCTTTCATCAGCGACATTCTAAGCCAAATCTGCAATGACCGGACTACTGATTCATGAAGGTCTCTGCTCTACAACAACAATAATCATGAAAAATGCACCCGGTGCTACTTGCTACTGAAGTTGGGCTTGTTTGACGGCTTTCTCTTTACAGATTAGGCCTGCCTCTGATGTTCCACATGCCTGTAAAATTGCATCCGCTTGCGTTTTTTGCTCTGTTTAGGCTCTGGTCATGGTATGTTAATAGAAAGGCAGCGCGTCAGAAATAATTGGAGGTGAAACAGGTGAAAACTGAATTAAAATAAGGGTTCCAAAAGCCACAGAAGAACCATTTTTGGTTCCCCCAAAAAGCTTTCATTGAACATGTGGCAGATTAGTCAGATCCTCCCTGTAGTGACGTCATGTTATTGGTAGCCTATCTCCCCGCAGGGAGGTGTGTTTAAATGGCTGTTTGGTGCGGGCCGGAGGTGGTCATCTGTTCTGTGCCTGCGCTCTTCCTGTTTACCGGCATTCAACAGAGGTCTGTGGTTAAAACACAGCCGTTTGGGCATTTTAACACCGCTTGTGTTATTTCTGTGGGGCTTTGCGTGCACTGGAGAGTCTATTGTAAACAACCGTTACGTGCGGTCTGGCTCGTTACACTGCCTAGTCCCAGCATTCCCGTGTGTTTACCGGTTGAGTGGGGATATCCAATATATGCTGTTTGGCATCTACTTCATTTCTATCCCGTGGATACTGACGTCAGCTCTGCTTTCTGGTGTGGCGAACGGCTGCGTTATTTGGTATGTGTGTTTATATTTCCGATTGCTGTTCATAAACTAGAACTAGTTTACTAATCGTCTTCTTATCTATTAAGGGCTAAGACTGGGCGTGCTGCATTTCCCTACTACATATAGAAGCACGCTGCTGTTTTGTTCCTGCTGGATTTGCTTTCGTTTCTTTTCTGTATATTTTTGCTGTGTGTTTCCATCATTTTGTTCTGGGTGATTTAGCGCGGCCCGATTTTGGAGTTGTTGGTTAAAACCTGCTCCTACTGTGACTGTATTTTGAAGATCTTTTCCTCGTACGTTGGGAAATAACGAGTTCGAGGGCCGCGCTCATTCAGATATTTATTTCTTCATTTGCCCTTTGTGGTGTTTCTCATTTTGGACTGGTTCAGAATGCTGAGATTTTCTCTTGGACATTGTTGTCTTTAAATTTATTTTTCCTTTTCCTTTTGTGTTATTATCTAGCTGTTTAAGCTAGAATTTATTTCTTTTCTTTATGTTGGAAGGGTTTCTTTTGCTCCCCTGCATTTAAGTTTTTATTGATTAATTTTTATTAATTTGATTTATTTTGGTTTGTATTACAATTACAGGAGCTGTGTGTCCGACGGCAGTGAGGCTTTCCTTCACCGTGTGCTGTGTTATGCTGTGTGAGCACCACTGATAAAATCACGGGTATTGGAGAGAGTGTGTGTGTGTGTGTGTGCACTTAGTGTGATTTTCCTCTTTTGCTCCCTCTCTTAGCCCATTTGATGCCAATAGGCCACAGCTCCGAAGTAATTGTGAATCCTTATTGTGGATTGTGATTTCCAGTTTAGTAATTGGCTGGGTGACTATTCCTGCATTTTAAACTTTTGTACTAATAAACAAACTCTATTTTGCTACCCACGTCTCTTGCTCACATTATTCAGTGGAATGCACCTGGGTTCCTTATAACATTTTAAGTGAACTGTGATTCCCTGGTATAGTCCCAGGGTGGCGTAGTCTATTGTATATCTCTTGAGGGTTGAATATCGCCAGCAAAAAGACCACTTGGCCACATTTTGGCGTAGTCAGCAGGATCCACTAAATGGAACAGAGACGTGGGTGAAGATTTCTTTGCCAGCTGGTATTGCCATTATTTGCTTTTTTTTTTATTTTTACAGGAACAAGACAGCAGCGTAGACTCTTTGAAGGGTCTCTTTGGCTACCTCCCCTGATTGTGTTTCAGGTCCAAATTTCTTTCTGCCCCGCCTTGCTTGGTGGTAAGTGTTTTACTAAAAGTTAGCGATGGCAGAAGAATTACAAGAACTTCAGGATCTTGTGGCCCAATTAAGAGCTGATAATGAGAGACTTAGACAAGAACAGACTCAAATTGTTATTCCAGGTCCTAGTACAGCTCCTATTTCTACCGCCTTACCCTCTGGTGCACAGCAATCTGCTGGTGCAAGTGCCCCATCTACTGAGCGATTTGTGTTTGTTCCCCGAGATAGGAAGTGCCCAAAATTTAGCGGGAGACCCGGTATTACCATAAATGAATGGGTAGAGGAGGCCCAAGCCTGTATGCGGGTTCGCCATTTGTCTAGAGCTGATCAAGCATTCTTTCTTTTTGATCATTTAGAGGGAGAAGCTCGGGATGAGATCAGGTATCGGTCTGAGACAGAGAGGGGGGATCCAGATAAGATAATTCGGGCCTTAAAGGAATTGTATGGGTGTTCTTTGTCATATGTAGCATTGCAACAGGCATTTTTTTCCAGGAGGCAGCAGGAAGGAGAAACACTTTTAGAGTTCTCTATTGCATTGATGGGCCTCTTGGAGGGGGTAAAACAGCAGTCGCCGCATGCCATACCAAATGCAGAAGCTTTATTGCGTGACCAGTTTGTCGAGCACGTGCTCGATATTGGTCTTCGTCGGGAACTAAAACAATTAGTCCGCCGTGACCCTACCTCTTCCCTCTTAGATGTTCGTAGCGAGGCAATGCGCTGGGAGCGGGAGGGAGTGCCTGGGGGTGCGAGAGGGCGAAGTCAGTCTGTACCAGTGGCCTATGGGGCCCAGTATGCCATGCAGGGGGAGTCGCAGGTAGTTCGGTTGAGCTCCCCTTCCAAGTCGGAGCTAGTAGAGTTACGGGAAATGTTGAAGGCACAACAAGAACAGTTAAACCAACTTACCCAAGGGTTGGCTCGCTTGCAGGTCCCTAATTCATATAGCCGGTCCCCATATCACAGTAATATAGTATGTCGGAGGTGCCAACGGTCTGGCCATTTTGCCCGAGAGTGTGATGGAGAACGTGTTCTCCCTCGCGCTCCAGCAGTGGGTATATCTTCAACTGGGTCTAGGCAGTTTCGATCTTCACAGCCGTCGGAAAACTAATCCCCACCGGGCTGCGGAGTCACAGCGCGGATGGGGAGTCATTTGACTCAAATGTTGTAAACCGTCTAAATTCTGTCTCTCGTTTGGTGTCCTCCTGTCCTCATCTTAATGTGCTCATCGGTGGTGTTCAAGTGCCATGTTTAGTGGATACCGGTTCCATGGTGTCCACGATCACCGAGAGTTGCTTTCACCAGTATTTTGAACCATGGGGGCAGGAGCGTCTTAGGTCGTGTCAATGGTTGCAACTTACCGCTGCGAATGGTCTTGCGATTCCTTATATCGGGTATATGGAGCTCGATGTCGAACTTTGTGGTAAAGTAGTACCGGAGTGTGGAGTGCTGGTTGTCCGAGATCCTCCTGGTGGCGCCGGTGGACATGTCCCGGGTGTCTTGGGGATGAATGTCCTTGGCCGGTGCTACCAGGAACTTTTTGGACAACATGGTACATCCCTTTTTGACTTACCGGTGGTGTCACAGGCCCCTAGCTCCGTCACAAAGGCATTACAACATTGTAGTAAGGTTAGTGTCCAGACCTCTGATCGTGTTGGGGGGGTTAGGGTGCGGGGGCGGGGCATGTGTCACATTCCAGGTGGTACCATGAAGCTGGTAGCGGCAACCTGCTCAGAACATTATGCTTCCGGTCCCGTGCTGTTTGAGCCTCCAGATTCAGGCTTACCTGCTGGTTTGTTGGCCTCCCCCGCACTGGTTCAAGTGACCCGGGGCACGGTGTATATCCCGGTTGTGAATGTGGGTACCACTGAGGTGATTCTTTACCCCAGGACGTCTTTAGGCACATTGAGTGGTGTCTTTGTCATTAGTTTGCCAGAAGGTATTACTGAAGTAAGGTCCTTAACTGCTACTGTAGGCTCCCATAGTTCCTTGGTCCCCTCTACTGTGGAGGACCAGATTGATGCCATAGATTTGTCAGTTTTGGCAGGGGAAGAGCAAAGCCGGGTCCGGGCTTTGCTTCACAAGTACAAATTTGTGTTTTCAGCCCATGAGGGTGATCTGGGGTGCACTAACCTCTTGGCCCATGATATTCCGCTTCTGGACGATACCCCTGTCAGGCAACGGTACAGGCGTATACCACCTTCGGAATATGAGGTAGTAAAGTCCCACATTAATCAACTTCTTGAGGCACAGGTTATCCGGGAAAGCTGCAGCCCCTATGCGTCTCCCATTGTTTTAGTTAAGAAAAAAGACGGTAGTCTACGAATGTGCGTGGACTATCGTCAACTTAATTCTAAAACTAGGAAGGATGCCTTCCCTTTGCCCCGTATTGAGGAGTCCCTTGATGCCCTGACTGGTGCCCGCTGGTTCTCCACTATGGATTTAGCCAGCGGGTACAATCAGGTACCTGTCACTGAAGTTGACCGGCCTAAGACTGCTTTCTGTACCCCATTTGGCCTATTCGAGTGGAATAGGATGCCATTTGGTCTCTGTAACGCTCCCAGTACCTTCCAACGTCTGATGGAGAGGTTGTTTGGTGACCAACAATGCCAATCTTTGCTCTTGTATCTAGATGACATTGTGGTGTTCTCTTCCTCGGTGGCTCAACATCTGGAGCGTCTGGGGGTGGTCTTGGGTCGGTTAGGGGCTGAAGGACTAAAAGCCAAGTTAGGAAAGTGTGCCTTCTTTCAACGTGAGGTAAAGTATTTAGGGCATGTGGTGTCGTCTCAAGGTGTGTCCACAGACCCAAGTAAAATTGAAGTGGTAGCTCAGTGGCGCACTCCTACAAGTCTGTCCGAGTTGCGTTCGTTCCTGGGTTTTGCCAGTTATTACCGCCGTTTTGTGGAGGGGTTTGCCAGGTTGGCGGCCCCTCTGCATAAATTGGTGGCCGAACTGGCAGGTGGCAAGACAAAGAAACGTAGGGAGGTGAGTTTTAACGGTGCCTGGGGTGAGATTTGTCAGGATAGTTTTGAAGCCTTAAAGAGGAAACTCACCTCTGCCCCTGTGCTTGCCTACGCAGATTTTACTCTGCCATTTATTCTGGAGGTTGACGCTAGTTTCAGTGGTCTTGGGGCAGTTCTTTCCCAAGAACAGGGAGGAACCGTGCGGCCAATTGCATATGCCAGCCGCAGTCTTAGGCCCACTGAGCGCAATATGAACAACTATAGCTCTATGAAATTAGAGTTCTTGGCGCTCAAGTGGGCCATGGCTGAAAAGTTCCGTGAATATTTGTTGGGGCACAAATGTGTTGTTTTCACCGACAACAATCCCCTTAGCCATCTATCATCGGCAAAGCTTGGGGCGACTGAACAGCGTTGGGCAGCACAACTTGCAGCTTTTGATTTTGAGGTGAGGTATCGATCAGGCAGATGTAATAGAAACGCAGATGCTCTGTCGAGGCAGCACCCACTTGACTCTAGCATGTTAGGGGACTTGCTTCCAGGCACTGCAGTTCCTCGTGCTGTACAGCAGGGGGCTGGTACGCAGGTAGCTGTTCAAGCCACTCAAGCGGTGATCACAGCCCTGCCCAGTTATACCACTGCAGAATTGAGCTCTTTGCAACAGGCAGACCCTGTGATTAAGGAAATTTTGCCCTTTTGGAAGCGAAAGGTGTTCCCTAGAGTGGAAGAACGCAAACGGTTGTCTAGGCTGGGATTGATCCTGCTTCGTCAGTGGGATCGGTTCATTGAGAGAGAGGGTGTATTGTATCGACGAGTGTTTCGCTCTGATGGGGGTGAGGAGTGCTTTCAATTGATTTTACCCACTACCTTAAAATCTGAGGTTTTGAGGCAGCTTCATCAGGAGCATGGGCACCAGGGGAATGAGCGTATCACTGAGTTGGTACAGCAGCGGTGTTATTGGCCTGGAATGTCCTCAGAAGTGGCACGATGGTGCCAGGAGTGTGAAAGGTGCCAAGTTGCTAAGCATGGGGGTCCCACTGCCCGTAGTTTTATGGGCCATTTGTTGGCATCAAGACCTAACGAGATCGTAGCCATTGACTTTACTGTGCTTGAACCCTCTCGTTCAGGAGTTGAAAATGTCATCGTGATGACTGATGTCTTCACGAAGTACACCATGGCTATCCCCACACGGGACCAACGGGCGGAGACTGTGGCCCAGGTTCTTGTGGCCGAGTGGTTTTACAAGTTTGGGGTCCCTGGTCGGATTCATTCCGATCAGGGCCGTAACTTTGAATCCTCTCTCATCCAGCAGCTCTGTCAGTTGTACAAGGTCGAGAAGTCTCGCACTACTCCTTACCATCCGGCTGGTAATGGCCAATGCGAGCGCTTCAATAGGACGTTGCATAGTCTCCTCCGTACATTGCCTGTTTCTCGGAAGAGGGACTGGGTGTCTTGCCTTCCACAAGTACTTTTCTGTTATAACACCACCCCGCATCAGACCACTGGCGAGTCCCCATACTTCCTAATGTTTGGGCAAGAACCACGGCTCCCAGTTGACTTTTTGTTGGGCAGAGTCCAGGAGGTGGGGGTAGGTAATGTTCATGAGTGGGTTGTGGAACATCAAACTAGGCTCCATGTGGCCTTTGAAGGGGCACGTGATCGGCTAAGGGTGGCCGCGGAGAGACGTAAAATACATCATGATCAGAATGTGCGGTGTGTGTCACTTGAGGAGGGCCAGTTGGTTTACCTCCGTGAGTGTGGCATGAGAGGTCGCCATAAGATCCAAGACTTGTGGAGCCCAGTTGTGTATAAAGTAGTGAAGGCACCTGTTGAAGGGGGTTCAGTATATACAATTGCACCGGTTGATGAGTTGGGTAAGGTAAGGCATGTTCATCGCTCTTTGTTGAAGGCTAAGATTTTAGGGGACCGTCCAGTTCCGAGCCCTCGGGATAGGCCTTTGGTGGAGGGGGCGCTGCCTTTAGAGGATGAGCCAGACGAGGGCGATTTGCTACTGTTCGTCCCTGAAACCCCCCAGGCTCAGAGTCCGGCTGTTAGTAATTTAGTCCCTGCAGCTGTCCAAGCTCCCTTGGATATCTTGGACCCTTGCCCCCTGGTGACGGTACCTGGGATACCAGTAGCCCAAGGACAACACCGTTCTGGAGAAATGGGTCTCGCTCCGGGATCTGTTACTGTGTCTGTAGGCCCACCAGGCACTGAGGTAATGGCTTTGCGGAGATCAACGAGACCCAGAGCAGGCCAGCACTCCAATGTCCATCACCTGCCACGGTCAGTGGAGGCGCCTGGTGAGGCTGTGCCCCTAGGTGGGTCTGTCTCTAGTGGGATCTCTGTCATTTACAGGCCTTGGAATTGATAAGTGGGGTTGCCGTATTCTATCGTCGGGGCGACGATACAAAAAGTAGGGGTAGATTGTGGCAGATTAGTCAGATCCTCCCTGTAGTGACGTCATGTTATTGGTAGCCTATCTCCCCGCAGGGAGGTGTGTTTAAATGGCTGTTTGGTGCGGGCCGGAGGTGGTCATCTGTTCTGTGCCTGCGCTCTTCCTGTTTACCGGCATTCAACAGAGGTCTGTGGTTAAAACACAGCCGTTTGGGCATTTTAACACCGCTTGTGTTATTTCTGTGGGGCTTTGCGTGCACTGGAGAGTCTATTGTAAACAACCGTTACGTGCGGTCTGGCTCGTTACACTGCCTAGTCCCAGCATTCCCGTGTGTTTACCGGTTGAGTGGGGATATCCAATATATGCTGTTTGGCATCTACTTCATTTCTATCCCGTGGATACTGACGTCAGCTCTGCTTTCTGGTGTGGCGAACGGCTGCGTTATTTGGTATGTGTGTTTATATTTCCGATTGCTGTTCATAAACTAGAACTAGTTTACTAATCGTCTTCTTATCTATTAAGGGCTAAGACTGGGCGTGCTGCATTTCCCTACTACATATAGAAGCACGCTGCTGTTTTGTTCCTGCTGGATTTGCTTTCGTTTCTTTTCTGTATATTTTTGCTGTGTGTTTCCATCATTTTGTTCTGGGTGATTTAGCGCGGCCCGATTTTGGAGTTGTTGGTTAAAACCTGCTCCTACTGTGACTGTATTTTGAAGATCTTTTCCTCGTACGTTGGGAAATAACGAGTTCGAGGGCCGCGCTCATTCAGATATTTATTTCTTCATTTGCCCTTTGTGGTGTTTCTCATTTTGGACTGGTTCAGAATGCTGAGATTTTCTCTTGGACATTGTTGTCTTTAAATTTATTTTTCCTTTTCCTTTTGTGTTATTATCTAGCTGTTTAAGCTAGAATTTATTTCTTTTCTTTATGTTGGAAGGGTTTCTTTTGCTCCCCTGCATTTAAGTTTTTATTGATTAATTTTTATTAATTTGATTTATTTTGGTTTGTATTACAATTACAGGAGCTGTGTGTCCGACGGCAGTGAGGCTTTCCTTCACCGTGTGCTGTGTTATGCTGTGTGAGCACCACTGATAAAATCACGGGTATTGGAGAGAGTGTGTGTGTGTGTGTGTGCACTTAGTGTGATTTTCCTCTTTTGCTCCCTCTCTTAGCCCATTTGATGCCAATAGGCCACAGCTCCGAAGTAATTGTGAATCCTTATTGTGGATTGTGATTTCCAGTTTAGTAATTGGCTGGGTGACTATTCCTGCATTTTAAACTTTTGTACTAATAAACAAACTCTATTTTGCTACCCACGTCTCTTGCTCACATTATTCAGTGGAATGCACCTGGGTTCCTTATAACATTTTAAGTGAACTGTGATTCCCTGGTATAGTCCCAGGGTGGCGTAGTCTATTGTATATCTCTTGAGGGTTGAATATCGCCAGCAAAAAGACCACTTGGCCACAAACAGATGTTATGTGGATGGAGGTAGAGGAACCCAATTGCAGACAGAATGCTCTCACAAGATTTATTGGAGACAAAAAACAGAAAACAAAACCCACGAGGGGGCAAAACAAGACAAAAGGCAAAAGCCTTGACTAAGACTGAACTAAGACTTGACGATGACTAAACAGTAACCTACAACAAACAATTAACATTATACGTAGAACAGAACTCTAGACAAAATACTCACAGCAAGATATCATTTATGATAGACAGTAACAAAGCTTGACAACAGTTGGCAATATTTGACAGTGAACCGACAAAGGACAGAGAAACATAAGAGGTTTATAAAGGGATGCTAATAATGAACACAACAGGTGAAACTGATACGCTAATAATTACAAACGAGGATCACAAGGGGGCGGGGTTACATGACGAGACAACGCAAGCACATGGCCCAAAGACAAGGCCATGTGCTTGTACACAAAACACGGGCCTGTCATGATCCTGCCACAAGACTAGAGAAAAATCAGGACATGAAGGCAGAATCATGACAACAGATCTTAAAAGAATATTTTAGTAATCTAAAAAAAACTGTTTTCCACTATAATGAACCTTTTGGAAAAATGAATGGAATTTATTTTTAAGAACAAAAACAAGGTTAATGTAAATGGTAAAGCTGGTATAAAGTTTTTCAAATTGTATAAAGTTTATTTCACAAAATAAAAAGTTAAGATATACAAAAACAATCACTTTACAAAAACAGATGTTATCAAAGTGGTATAAAATTTTCAAAATGACATTTTAATTATAACCCCTTTCTCAGCTATTATTTGAATTTCTGCTACAACACTGCACGGAGTCAAACTGTTCAATCTTTTCTGACTCCTCATATACAGTTCACCTGTAGCACCTCTCCTTGCTAAAGTTACAGTAGGCATTTGTGTGAAAGAACCATTTGATGCTAGAACGTTCTGCTGACAGAGTGAATTTTGCATTGGTAAATACCCTTCAATTTATTGTCTTCATGCCTTGTTCTTTATTTATTCAGCTAAAATGAACACCTCCGCCGTGTGTTTGTTTACCTGTGTTCGCTGTTATTTATGGTGTTTGTTGCATGTGCAATTTGTATAATGTGCTAATAAAACACTCAGTGAGACAGTGCACAATCTGCTTTGCGAATGATAAAGGAGCCGGAATGGGGACGGCCGTTATCTGAGCTCTAATCAGAATTCATATGGTTAACACACTGCCAGCTCTTCCAGTGCCTCTACAATATCAGCCATATTATTATCATAGACACTATAAAGGATATTGCCAGCTATGGCGAGCTCTTATCCACGGGAATGTGGCATTATTGCTTTTCACATCAGGTCCATATCAGGGTGACAGGACGTCACAGGACACTTCAAGGTAAAGGAGAGCAATAAGATCTACTGTAATGGCTGTTTCAGTGAGCGTAGAAATAGTTTAAGAAGGAAAATAAATGTCTCAGAATACAGACATATTATATTTATCCATTTTTTCACAGCACTGAAAAATGACACCAGCATTACGGAGGGAAATACAGATGACAAAAGCCAAATTCAGATTGATTTACTGGGACAGGAAAACCCAGAGGACATTTGTATTGCTCCGAGGTTGATCTTTCATAGCTCAGGAGACTTAATGGAGTTCTCAGTCATGTGTCATGTAAGTATGAATGGCATTTCAGATGTGTTTCTGAGGAAAAATAAAAACCGAAGCAAATGAGACCGCAGCTCACATTATGTTTGATAAAAACATTTGAGATCACATCAAAATCAGTGTTGGTATCCCCAACCAAAATAAAAATTCAAATAATTGAAATGCAGCTGAAATAAAATACATATATAAATAAAACTTGAAGTACTAAAATGACTGAAATAAAACTAAAACAGAAATTTTCATTCAAATTAAACTATATAGAAATATTTTTAAAAAATGTAAAAAATAAGATGAAAAGTTAATATATGACTTTTAAGCTAGTTTTATTATTAAAAAGAAGAAAAAGAAGAACCAAAATAACAAAAATATATCTAATAATAATAAGAACTGAAAATTCTAAAACAAAAGCTAATTGCCAATGTATAATATAAATAAATATTTATATTATTTTAGCATAATATAACATTTAATTATTTATTAACTAACAATTTTCAGCTACTATTTATCAGTTCTTCTAAAACCGCTAAAAGTCTTAATTTGTTCATTTCAGATTGTTTTTTTTTCTTATACTTTTTTGATTATAAATATAATATTAGCATGACTGCCATAATTCAGAGCATGAAATGCGACACGTAGCACTAATCCAGGTGCGGTGTGTGTGCATACACATGAAGCCTCTGTGCTGAAGTGGAGCTAGCTTGCATTTTCCACGATGATTTCCCATCTGTCACCCAATCTGAGGCCTCACAGACCCCAACACTTGGTGAGTCTCTTCGTCGACTTCTTTCTATCTCTTTCTCATGGTGCTCATTAGTCTCTGGGCCTTCATTGGACAGAAGTGACTTTATGAGCCCCTAACGACAAATTCTAATCTGATACGCAGCAGAGTAATTAAGCAACTGGATTTTTAAAGAGCAGCATGAGTGATTAAGAAAACAGAAGATCACAAGACGACGGACAGATGCTCTGTTGGCAGCTCGTTCTCATTTTAGGGGGGTATTATAAACTAAACAGGGTTGTTTATTAACAAAACATGGTGCCTCTAACAATAGCAGTAGACTAACTGTAATAAATAGCTAATATTTCCTTTATCAGAATTAGCATCAGTTATGGTTTGACTGATATGTACTTTTGATCAGTACCCATTATCTAAAGACACTTAACTGTTGACATTCTCGCCACTGTCAAAATAAATATTGCTTGGGAAATGGCAGTCAAACAGAAAAAACAACTTAAAAATTTGGCAAATATCAGCCATTATATTGGCTTTGCTTAATAATGGCTGAACACTAATCGAAACACTATATTTTTTCTTTAAACCCACAGGACGTCAAAACTTCTCTATGTTTATCAGTATGCCAACCATCACAATTTTAAAACTAGTGTTTCACCCTATGGATTTTTGAAAGCTGATGCCTATATCCTAGATGGCCAATACAAAGCCATTCAGGCATTTGCATTCTTAATGATGTCAAAATATAAGTCCCGTTTACAACACATCAGCCAAACAAAAAAACTTAAAGGCCAATACTGATATATAAAAATAGCCAAATACCAGCCAATATATCGGCTTTGATGAAATAACGGTTGACCACTAATCAAAACACTCTTACACCCATTAGATGTCAATAACTCTTTGTTTATCGGTAAGTCAACCGTCACAATTCCAACATTATCTTTGACCAATATGTTTTTTTGACTGCATCTTAGATGGCGAATACAAAGCCACTCAGGCATTGGCATTCTCAACACTGTCAAAATAAAAGTAAGAAAAAAGTATCAGCCAATGTCTATATAAAAAAGCCAAATACCAGCCGATATATCGGCTTTGATGAAATAATGGTCTACCACTAATCAAAACAATTAAAAAGCACCCTCCTTTTTTGTTGACACCTACAAGATCCCAAAATTACTCTACATTTGTCAGAATCTCAACCATCACAATTTCAGTAGTGACCAAAGGATACATTAGGAGATTCACTCTTGCATTCAAATGCATATGTCACTCCCAAAACCTGGACATGCTCAAAAATGTTGTCTTAGTTTCACATAAACAGACATTTTCACCTGGACATCTTTACAGCTGGAGCTAGTTTGAGGAATCTGGAAGAGCAGCGGCGTTCTGGCAAGCCTGAGATGGCCCACACTGCTTGATGGAATATTTAAGACAAGGACAGACTTCCTCTCTCCATCTGCCCTGGAAAAAAAACACCCTTCTAATGTGTTAGACAGGTGGCCTGCTGAAATGCCAAATCCACTGGGTCTGAACACGATTAAAAACTCAAATTAGCCCCTGCTGAGAATATGATTTCTATATTTAGACCTGTCAGGAAAAGAAACGGCAACAAATAATCCAAATGGTGCACCACAGACAGAAATGAACTCCCTGGATCAATTGAGCAAACAGATGTCAGTCTTTAAACTCAAGGCCAAGCTTTATTTTGAGAGTGCAGATGAGTGAAACACCAGTATATACAGAAAAAATTAATTATGAATAGTATGATCTAGTTTTATTATTATGTTTCTAGTGACGTTTCTAAACATGTTTATGTTGATTCATTTGAAAAGCTTTCTTTCCATACCTGATATGACTGCATTTGCTAGCCATCAGCTAAGATAAATGAAAAAAATTATGAGATGGTCTTCCTCTACATGGCCCCACATAACTTTTCCCTGAAATCTCCCTGTAAAGTTTCCAACCCTGAACGAAATACTACTGTTTCATTGAAATAAGATAAAAGATAATGGACAGAAAGATGTGAAAGGTAGAGACCACAATGTAAAGAAAATTGCCTGAAATTTTCAAAGATGGTGAGAAAGTGCTAGACAGAGAATGCGGCAGAGGACGAGGGGCCAATATAAACAGCCCGTCTCTGAGACTATTCTACAATCACAGGGTTCAGTCAGGACACAAAGCAATTTGAAAAATGCTCTCACAGAGTCATCTTTCCTATAGATTCTGCTCCTGCCTTTCACTTTCACCACTGACGTTCAATCTGAGATCCACAAATGACTAAACATATACGTTTTAGTAATTTTGTCATTTTTATTTTACACATTTATTTTGTTTACAGTTTTTCTTGATTTTATTTAACTTTAAGTTATTTTAGTATAGTATAGTATAGTGTAGTAAGTATATATTGTTTAGTATGTATATATTTTATTTCATTTAAATTTCATCCTAATTTCACAATTTCAATGTGCTCAATTATGCAGCCACCATGTTTTAATTAAAAAATTTATGGTTTACATTATTTGTAATCAAAATTTGAATTTTACACTTTCTAAAACAAATATATGTGATTCTTGTGCAGAACTTGCCACTACTCAACTTTTCATAACTATTTACTACAAGACCTTTCATCATCTGCCAGGCTTAAACCATAAATCAAATAATTATAGAGAATAATTTAATTTCTAAAAATAAATTAATAAATAAAAATAAATAAATATCTCTCAGAAATGTTACATTATGCAATTTAAATATGTTAATACAGTGCCGTGAAAAGGTTTTTGTCCCGTTTCTATTATTTATTTTTTTTTTTTTGCATATTTGTCATACTTAAAAGATTTAAATCATCAAACAAATGTTAATATTAAACAAAGATAACCCGAGTAAATACAAAATGCAGTTTTGAAATAATTATTTCATTTATTAAGGGAAAAAAGCTGTCCAAACCTGCCTGGAACAACATGAAAAAGTAATTCCCCCCTAAGTCTAAGAACTGCTTGTGCCACTTTTGGTAACTGCAATCAAGCATTTGCGATAACTGGCAACCAGTCTTTCACATCTGTGGAGGAATATTGGCCCACTCTACTTTGCAGAATTGTTTTGATTCAGGCACATTGGAGGGTTTTTGAGCATGAGTTGACTTTTTAAGGTCATGCCACAGCATTTAAGCCTGGACTTTGACTTGGCCACTCCAAAACCTTCATTTTGTTTTTCTTGAGCCATTCAGAGGTGGACTTGCTGGTGTGTTTGGGATCATCGTCCTGCTGCATAACCCTAGTGCGCTTGAGCTTGAGGTCACAAACTGACAGCCGGACATTCTCCTTCAGGATTTTCTGATAGAGTGCAGAATTCATGATTCCATAAATTATGGCATGTTATCCAAGTCCTGAAGCTGTATAGCAGCCCCAGACCATCACACTTCCACCATGTTTGACTGTTGGTATGATGTTCTTTTTATGAAATGCTGTCTTGGTTTTACGCCAGATGTAACGGGGCACACACCTTCCAAAAAGTTCAACTTTTGTCCCATCAGTCCAAAGAATATTTGTCCAAAAGTCTTGGGGCAAACCAAGATATTTTTTGGAACCCATTTTTTGCTTAGTCTCTTTCTTATTGTTGAATCAGGAAAACTAATTGGGGCAAGTGATGCCTGCAGATCTTTAGATGTTGTTCTGGGTTCTTTTATGAGCTCCTGAATGAGTCGTCGTTGCACTCTTGAAATAAGTTTGGTAGGCTGGCTACTCCTGGAAAGGTTCAATCCGTTCCAATTTTTGTTTGGATAATGGCTCTGACTGTGGTTCACTGGAGTCCCAAAGCTTAAGAAATGGCTTTACAACCCTTTCCAGACTAAAACATGTCAACTATTTTGTTTCTCATCTGTTCTTAGATTTCTTTAGATCTTTGCATGATGTGTTGCTCTTTAAGCATGCTTCACTTTGTCAGACAGGTTCTATTTAAGTGATTTCTTGATCCAACAGGTCTGGCGGTAATCAGGCCTGGCTGTGGCTAGTGAAATTTAATTCGGCTTTATAAAATAATGTTTTTAATCACAGTTCTTTTCTGATTTAACAGGAGGGGGCAATTATTTTTTCACGTAACGCCAGGTAGGTTTAGACAGCTTTTTTCCCCTAAAGGTGCAATAGGTGATTGTCTTCAGAAACATTGTTTTTATGCTGGTTGAAAGTCTCTTCACATCCCTATAGCAATCATTGAGTTAAGTGGTTTAAATTTATTTATCTGTATTTATATATTCTGTGGAAAGCGTAGGACCAGGAAATTTATGTCCTATAAAAACGCTTGGTCCGAGCATTTTTAAATGGCTTTCCTACCTACCCGTCAATGTATGTCTCTGGATACCTCTGCGCACCCTGTATACAACATCTGCATGTTCACGCACACTGTGCAGACAAAGCTAGAATGGCAGATGAACATCAACAACCTGGTCTTCCTTCCTGGTATTGTAGCACTTTTAAAGTTTTCTCGCTTGCGAATGACACATGATGTAGCCCATCGGTTCCCAATTCCAGTTCTCATGCACATATTTTGCATGTCTCGCTTAGGTAACACACCCATTTCAGATTACCAACTGGTAAGCAGAGAACTACGTGAAGGAACTGTGTTCCGATCGCTATGATCCCTACACCATGTTCATTTCTCGCTACTTCCTGAGCAGGAGTTTACTTCATTTTGGAACATGGGGTGGAATTGGGTACCGCTGATGTAGCCTATTGTAGTAATGTTGTCTCTGGTATTCTGGTCTGTGAGCATAAATGCGTTCAGGGGGTGTGGCTTTGGACGTGATTGCAGGGAGGGTGGGACGTTTGCTTTCAGTGCTATCAGGCTAATGTTAGCATTTTCCAAGATCTCCAACTGCACTTTTAATAAATGAAATTATCATTTAAAAACTGCATTTTGTATTAACTTGCATTATCTTTGTGTAATATTAAAAATAGTTTGATGATCTGAATCTTTTAAATGTGAAAAATATGTGAAAAAACAGGAAGAGGGCAAAAAACTTTTCACAGCAGTGTAGATAACCAAGTAGGAATCAAGTTGCTTGTTTTCATAATCTTTCATCAAAACTGGATTATAATGTTTTCAGGGGGAAGAAAATCCTAGGGCATTCAATGAATGTCTATGAGTCCTTTCAACATTTTTTTTTTGCCAGGTTTAAACTGTGAATTAAATTATTAGAGAAGTAATAGTGTGATTCTTTTCTCTCAGAAATATGTAATTATGCAAGCTACTTCAGGAAGGCCATTTTATGTTTTCGTTAATATATAACCAAGGAAAAATCATTAAAAGAACGAAAATGTCCCAACATTACTGGCAGTGTTCCTCGAAGCCGCCCACGTGGCTGAATGCCTTGTGACTGATATCGCCCAAACACTGGCTGATTAATCTCGATTTTTTTTCTGCAGTCTACCTTTTCTTCAGTCCATATGATGTTCCATCCCAAATGAAAGGATGATTAATCCACGTATCTGTGCTGATAGACTGCACTAATGGATACGGCCATTAGGGAGCCTGTGAACAGCCTGACAAGGTAACTCATTTGCTGGGGAAAAATAAGTGGTTTGATTTCGACCCACCTCACAACGATGACACATTTGGGCTTCTCCAAAGTTGCTTCTGCACTTTCATCATCATAATGAGACGATTTCTAACTTTTAATTAGAGCTCAGAGCACCTCTACTGTAGGCCTCCGAGAATGCTGGGTAATGTCCTCACTCAGAATCGAGAGCATTAGATTGGTTTGCATAGCCTCGGGACAGAATCGGGCAGATGATTAGTTAAAAAATACTTTAGCTTGTCGGATAAACTTTGTGGATGGTGCTTAACTCTTTTTAATTCAAGAATATTGCTCCAGAGACACTTAAAAAGACATAAACAGGAGACTTCTGCTTTTATTTAGAAGCAAATGCAATGGTGCTTATGCAATATTTAGTAGCTTTTCATTTAGAGAATAAAAAACGACTGACCCACTGCGTCCACCTCATTCCAAAGCTGATTTGCCAAACCTCTGTCTCATTCTGGCCCCCACTCCCCATGTTTACATAGTGATTTACTGACTGAGATTGACAGATAATTACATCACCCCAAACAGCCATGCGAACGCAAAAGCAAAAGCAAACAGCCAGTGCATGAAAAATAATATTTTGACATAGCTGACTGCATTCAACATCTCATATACATCAATTCATGCTGTCAGGGTGGGGATAATTTACTTTTTCTACTCTACAGCAGAAATTGCAGCAACAATATTTAGCATATTCTTAAAGCTTCTCCTGTATATTACTTTTTACTGTTTGATAAAAGAACGTTAACCCAGTTTCTGGCACTTTCGCACCCAAAACCTACCTACACAGACCTCAGGAGAAAAAAACATCTAAAAAAAAACAAATGTTTTTAAGATCTAATATTCTTGAAATGAGTAGAGCTAAGTAAACTACAAATGAATATAAACATATCAATTAAAACCTAAATAATAATAATAAACAAATATAATATATTCTGCAATGTTATATTAAACTATCTCAAGAAATTAACAGTATGTGTGTGTGCTCTAACATCAGAGTAGACTGCAACTTTAATATAATACATTCTGTTCAAATGTCAACATAGTGTTTTCACATGTCTGTTCATCCAACAACAACAACAACAAAAAACACATTTTCATAAGTATATTGTCAGAAAACAGACTGAAAATTACATCTAAACTTGGATCTTAAAGTTACATTTTCAATAAAAACCAGTTCTGAATGACAATAACTATGACAAAATCAATGTTTCTTTTCGTCAACAAATAAAAATAAGACAAAATGTTTGGGAGGGATGATTTGTGAAGAGATCCAATCAGAACTAATGCTGCACTAATTTCCTACTTGGATGTTTGTATTTACGAGTTTGGAAGTAGTAATTATGATGTCATTATGATGCACCATTTCTACATAAAATGTAGCAAGATTTTTTAACTCTACTTCAAAAACAAATAAAAATGCACTTAAACCATGTTTTGCTTTTTTTTATTCTTTTATAGAACTTCTAAAGGTTAAATCGTAATATATTTTCTATTGCAATTGTACAATACAATGCTAGTTGTAACGTGAGTTTTCCTTCATTTTAACAAACTTACCATCAATGCAGATGCTGATTCATTGCATCTGACATTTACTCATTGACATGCAACAAACTCAACCTACTGTAGACTTGAATAAGAGTTGAATAGAATCTTTATTTAGTCAACTAAAACTAGATTTCAATAAGAGTTGAATAAAATCTTTTATGTAGTCATCTAAAACTAGACTGAAAACTAAAAAATTCAAATGACTAAAATATGACAAACTAAATGGCATTTTCTTCAAAAGACTGACTAAAATTAAATACAAATTTGCTGTCATAATGAATACTATTTTTTTTGTAAATGCATGTAATTGATCTTTTGTGAATTTTACTATTTTGACCTTGACCTCAAAATGTCATAAATTGATCTGGTAAAATGGCGTCCTATCATTTTGTCCACATAAAACCTGCCCCTTTCTTATAATTAACCTCAAAATCACATTAATATTCGCCTAAAAAAAAAAAATGTTTGCATTGCGACTTGAAAGGTGGAATGTGTAATTTCGGCACCACTATAGTCACCAAACAGAATTTGCTCAAATAATGAATATAATAAAACTGATAAACCCAATCTATGTAGTCAATGTCAATTTGCAAAATTCTAATTAATGTAGCTACGTTGGTCTGTTCAAATAAACAGATCCATGTTTTGAAAGCACAACAGACCTATAAATGCCAAATCTACATATTAACCTAAGATTACAGTATTTTTACATTGAAAAAAAATGACACACTTCCTCTTTCAGACAGTACAGCTTACAAAACTGACTATACATTTATCCATCATTTCTGTTTGTGTCAAATTAAGTGTGTCATCTACTCTGCCTAAACTCTATACGTCCAGTGTTCCTCTAGTGCATGTCACATGCTAATCTAATAACAGCTCTAGAAGCTCTGTTTGCTCTTTCATGCACGGTAAAGACAGCGCAACAGTTTGACGACAGGCAGAAAATACAGAGCCTCCACCTCAGGACACAGTCGATGTGTTTGTTTGTGTGTTTGCATGTGTCTGCGCACTCGCTGGCTTTAATAAACATCGCCGGCGTGAATGTTTCTAAGTCGGGACTCTTTGGCACGGCCCGTAATGGCAGTGGAGCGGCGGCTCTCGCTCTCGCGGCTTGAGAGGCCATTACCCGAGCCAGTGTACTTTTCCAAGCAGTACGCCACTAGCAGCCATGTTTATTCATGACACAAGCAGCGAGACCTGCAAGGTGACTACCTGTCAGGAGCTGCCAGCTTCACACAGCTCTCTCACCCTGATTCCATCTGAAAGATGGGAGGAACTGGATGCCGAGAGAGCGAGAGTGTGTTTGTGTATGTGTAAAGAGAGTGTGATCTGGGGCTAATTCACAGACATTTGGAGAACACACTGTAATAAGCAATACCTATATGGATTTAATGTGTGACATCGACCCACAGAAAAACCAGACATAGAAGAGACGGTCCTGCTACTGTGAATGGCATCCATGTCCATTCTCATGGTTACTAGATCTATAAAATCTGACTTATGATTCGCTGTTACATGAAGTCAATATTAACTTAATAACAATAAAATGAACGGATAATATATATCGACTGAAATTATTTTGTTGTTTTCTGTTGATGAAATAAAAAAATAAATAAATAAATGAAATTAATATATATATATATATATATATATATATATATATAAAGTTTTGGTTTCATAACGTAAAAACGAAAAAAAATATATATATATATTCTGTCTGATCAAGGAGAAATAAGAAAAACAAGAAATAGACTGGATCATGAAAAGTCCCTATACAGCAGGTGGTTTGAACACTATGAACAGAATTATGAACAGAAACATTATGAAGATAATTACTCTTAATAATAGCATGCATTTCTGAATCATGCACAGTAAGACCCTGCACATGTTTTGGCGAAGTACCGCAAATAGTTGTCAGACAGCAGACTCTAATGCAATATGACAATCTGCACAAGGATTTTTCTGTCACTCTATAGCAGTGATAATAATAGCATATATCTGATAGATACAAAGCAACCCTTCCACCAGCAAAGGTGCAATACATAAACGTCTAAAACTTAGCTTTTTCATTTTTACACGGAGGTAAGTATCCATGCAGCAGCAGGAGTTACTTTATCTCACAAAACAACAGGCAAAGCACACAAACTGAGCGTTCCTCCAGGTAATAGACTCACAGCCAATGCCACGGTCAGAACCGCCTCACTCTGACGACTGCATGCCTTTTTAATCTTATCTTGTTAATATTTTAGAAAAAGCTTACAGGCATATGAATCACTTAATTATCGCTGGTATGTGGCTCATGAATAGTGCACATGGTCTGTGCCAAATACACATGTCAATCATAGCTCAGCAACAGCTGGGTAATTACTGCCGTCCACATCTAAAGACGGCTGCAACACCACACTCAAAGAGTGTTGTTGCTCCAGGCTCCCAAATTACAGATTACATGGACCTGGATGAACTTAATTTGACTTTGATCTTAATTTTTGTAACGAATGAAAAATAAAACATTAAATTAAAAGTTCTCCAGGCCTCCTTCGTGTTGGATGGGGAGAAATTAATTGTGTGTGTTTCTCAAGACGGCTAAGTGGGAGGGGAAAATCAGTCTAGTGGAACATATAGCCAATTAACAGGCGATTACGACAATATATGGTGTGTGTATATTCTTAAAGCATAAAGATTATAGTTTTTGTCATGGAAAATGCTAAGCTAAAATGCTAAGCATGCCCAACGATGATAAAGAAACATCTATCAATAATATATCTTCTCCTGCATAAGAAAAAACTCCACACAAGATAACACAAATAAATGTTACACTGATGTTTTTAAATGAATCAATGAGAAACAGTGTAAATTCATGTAAACTAAGCTAAAATTCTAAGCTATACAATGCTAAAGGCTAACACTAACAATATTTCCTTTGTCATATGAAAAGATAACCACATAAGGTGAAAAAAGTTTTATACACTCAATGATTTGAACCAAATTTATGATAAAATGGTGTTTCGAATATATGTGTGCTAAGCTAAATGGTAATTTAAATATAAAGTGTTATACAACGCTAAATGTTATCCATATAATATTTCCTTCCTCATATAAAATGATCAAATGGTGTATCTTGTCGTGTACGCGAAGACAAAATGGTAAACGTGCTATAAAATGCTAAATGCTACCCTTATCAAAAATATTTCTTTCCTCATATGAAAAGATAAAAAAGATAACCACATATAAGATAACAAAAGAGTTTTATACACTCACTGTTTTAAACCAAATTTATGACCAAATGGTGTATGTATGCTAAACTAAAATGCTAAACGTGCTATACAATGCTAAATGCTACTCCTAACAATATTATTTCCTTCTTCATATGAAAAGAAAACCAAAGAAAGTTTTACACATTCAATGTTTGGACAAAATTTAAGAGAACCCAGCTGTGTCATGTATGCTATGCTAAATGCTAAATATAGCTACTACATGCACCCGTCACAATTACATTTAAGTGTTTAAGCATTTGCACCCTGCTTAAAACATCTCAAACCAGTCTAAGCTGGTTTAGCTAGTCAACAACCTAATTTGACAAACTAACAAGTGGCTAAAACCCATATAAAATCATCAAAACAAATGGGTCTGACCAACTGGGAGTCTAACTAACCACCTAAGGCTAGTTTAAGCTGTTTGTTTCAGCACAGCAAAGCAATGCAATTCACCTTAACCACAGTACAGTGAATTCCCAGCCTTCACAAGGCCAAAGGCCACAAAATCTGTTCAGGTTCAATCACATATCCAGCAAAATCAAAAACATCTCCTGTTGGGCTAAACATGCACCGGGTTGCTTTGTGTTTACAGCCCCTGCTAGGTTCACTAACAAGAATAAAAAAGCAAGAGATGAAATCCTTGTGGAGTATTTTGTCGTGTTTGTTTGTCCGCAGAAATCTGGCTCAGGAGGGAAGTTTGAGCACAGCGGGTCTTGAGACTCTGCTCGTCCTGATAAGTGTTTCTGTCTCAGATGAGGCGCGTTTCTACCTAACCACACGCTCTCTGTTCCAAATCCCAAATATGCACAGTGGAACCAATTGATTTCTGCTTCACAGAAATCTGAAGGCAAACCAAAAAATAAAAAAATCTAGAATTTGTGTTGCAGCAACTGTGTATTCTGACCAAATTTGCAGAGCGTAACAAAAAGATAGGGCAATTTCAAACACGCACTTATATTTTAATGAATGCATCGCTTTATGCAATGCTGTGCTTTGATATTCAGAATTTAAGAAATAAAAAAAGTGGAAATGGCTTATAAATTTAACATAACAACAAGCAAAGTGTGTGCATTAAAATTCAGAAATCTCACACCGGGCCTTCCTTCTTCAAGACTTGAAAGATCCCGTCTTCATTAATGCTTGTGTCACTGGACCGTGATATACAGAGTTGCGTAGGAAGGGCATAGGTAGGATGAAAAAACCCTTTTCCTTTTTCCACTCAACATCTGCATTAGTGGCCAACCTGCACTTCAGAAACCTGTCACCTGGATCCCAAGGAGATAGCGGAGAGCAAGGTAGACAGAGTGCAGACAAGGTCAAGGTTCCTCAGCAAAGTCCTGCTGTTCAAATACACTGAGCGAAAACAAGCAACATCCATCCACCTCCTGCACCTCCCCTGTACTCCTCTACCACCTTCCTCTCCTCTCTGGGAAATCTATAACATTCATTATTTACACATGCGCAGAGACAAAGAAACAGGTAGATGAAAAAATGATAAGAAAGCAGTTAAATAATTGAATGCTAGGCACCTTTAAAAAAGAAGAATCTGGGTAAAAAAAACAGAAAAGTAGGTCTGAAAAAGAGAAGAAAAAAAACATCAAACAGAAAACCTCGCAACAAAGTAATATATACTGCAAGTACGCTCATGCAATGTTCAAAACATATCGCACCGAACTAGTGCACACCTTTTCAACACCACCTGCCCTCAATGTCTTCACTTAAACAAGGTTAATAAAAGAAAAACAACACATTGGAGCAAGTACACTTATCTCTGAAACTCTGAATACAATTCATGTGATTTCCTGATATAACTCCCAGATTATTTCTACTATACACTACATTTTTCTCATGCCTTCATCATTATAGTTTATTTAACACAATTCCAAGAGTAAGTGAATGTGGGTGATTAAAATTAAATAAAATATGCTGCCAATTTTGTCATGATCCTTGGTGCTATGATATACTTCTTATATGACAAAACTGGTCATTTAATAATAAATATACCAGATCAGAATACTGATTTAAATGAATGTCAAACTGAAGAGCCTTTCCATTTTCCAAACTGTTAGTCTTTTATAAAAACGTTCATAAATGTTGTGCTTTACCAAAAATCAAGATGCAAACTGAAATCATTTTTCCCACTCAATATCTATAATTTTTCTTGAAAAACAAACAAAATCACAATCTTTAATCTTTAGAATCACAAAATCAATTGTTTCAATCTCTTTCAATTAATCTGTTTCTGCAAACAAAAACACTGAAAACAGGCAGCATTGTGTTGGACAATGTAGGTCTTTGAGTCAAAAACGACAAAAACCCCAGCTCTAAAGCATTTTAGCAAACATCCTCTTTTATAAAAACCAGATAACATAAAATAATAATCAAATGGTTAAAAATATTGACTAACTCTACTGTGCCTCTATCTTTAGATCTTAATTCCCATCCTGTTTGTTTTCCGTGTGCTATTTTTTAAACAGTTAAGTTATACTACAACCCGAATTCCGGAAAAGTTGGGACGTTTTCTAAATTAAAAAAAAATGAAAACTAAAAGAATTTCAAATCACATGAGCCAATATTTTATTCACAATAGAACATAGATAACATAGCAAATGTTTAAACGGAGAAAGTTTACAATTTTATGCACAAAATGAGCTCATTTCAATTTTGATTTCTGCTACAGGTCTCAAAATAGTTGGGACGGGGCATGTTTACCATGGTGTAGCATCTCCTTTTCTTTTCAAAACAGTTTGAAGACGTCTGGGCATTGAGGCTATGAGTTGCTGGAGTTTTGCTGTTGGAATTTGGTCCCATTCTTGCCTTATATAGATTTCCAGCTGCTGAAGAGTTCGTGGTCGTCTTTGACGTATTTTTCGTTTAATGATGCGCCAAATGTTCTCTATAGGTGAAAGATCTGGACTGCAGGCAGGCCAGGTTAGCACCCGGACTCTTCTACGACGAAGCCATGCTGTTGTTATAGCTGCAGTATGTGGTTTTGCATTGTCCTGCTGAAATAAACAAGGCCTTCCCTGAAATAGACGTTGTTTGGAGGGAAGCATATGTTGCTCTAAAACCTTTATATACCTTTCAGCATTCACAGAGCCTTCCAAAACATGCAAGCTGCCCATACCGTATGCACTTATGCACCCCCATACCATCAGAGATGCTGGCTTTTGAACTGAACGCTGATAACATGCTGGAAGGTCTCCCTCCTCTTTAGCCCGGAGGACACGGCGTCCGTGATTTCCAACAAGAATGTCAAATTTGGACTCGTCTGACCATAAAACACTATTCCACTTTGAAATAGTCCATTTTAAATGAGCCTTGGCCCACAGGACACGACGGCGCTTCTGGACCATGTTCACATATGGCTTCCTTTTTGCATGATAGAGCTTTAGTTGGCATCTGCTGATGGCACGGCGGATTGTGTTTACCGACAGTGGTTTCTGAAAGTATTCCTGGGCCCATTTAGTAATGTCATTGACACAATCATGCCGATGAGTGATGCAGTGTCGTCTGAGAGCCCGAAGACCACGGGCATCCAATAAAGGTCTCTGACCTTGTCCCTTACGCACAGAGATTTCTCCAGTTTCTCTGAATCTTCTGATGATTTTATGCACTGTAGATGATGAGATTTGCAAAGCCTTTGCAATTTGACGTTGAGGAACATTGTTTTTAAAGTTTTCCTCAATTTTTTTACGCAGTCTTTCACAGATTGGAGAGCCTCTGCCCATCTTTACTTCTGAGAGACTCTGCTTCTCTAAGACAAAGCTTTTATAGCTAATCATGTTACAGACCTGATATCAATTAACTCAATTAATCACTAGATGTTCTCCCAGCTGAATCTTTTCAAAACTGCTTGCTTTTTTAGCCATTTGTTGCCCCCGTGCCAACTTTTTTGAGACCTGTAGCAGGCATTAAATTTTAAATGAGCTAATTAAGTGGATAAAAGTGTAAAATTTCTCAGTTTAAACATTTGCTATGTTATCTATGTTCTATTGTGAATAAAATATTGGCTCATGTGATTTGAAATTCCTTTAGTTTTCATTTTATTAAAATTTAAAAAACGTCCCAACTTTTCCGGAATTCGGGTTGTATAAGAATGAGCCTTCCCCTACTTACTGTACACCCACAGTTTCTCATCACCTCGCTCATATACCTATGAATAAAAGCCTTAAATAAAAATGTACTCCCAAACCTGAACTAATGTAATAAATACAGCCATCACAAATCAATATAAATGTACTTAACAACCTGTCTTAAAGTTGCTGACATTTCCAGCTAATGTGATCCATATTCAAGCCCATTAGCACGTTAGGCCAGCACAAGAGTGCGCTGTTAGCACCACGCTGTTATTGTGCCGTGTCCATTTGGCTAATGCTAACGCTGCCTCCTCAGATAGGGGTTAAGTGACTGAGTCCGGTACACAGCTGGGAGGCTTATAAAGAAGCCTGTGAAATACTCACACGGCCTTCTGCGTGGTTAACAGCTCAGTGCAAAATCAAGCCTAAACATCATGATCTGTCCAAATGAAGAGCGAGCTTGAATTCTAGAGTCCGAACACATTCACACCTTCGCACTGTTTCTAAACATTATTCCTCAAAATGTCAACATGAAATTGAATATGCATTTGACTTTCATAAAGTGATGTAGTTATGAGTAAAACAGAACATTTTTGGGAAATAATACTGGACAGCACGTCATTTTAGAAATCGATGTATTGGGCTCTGATTTGATCAATCACTGTTACTGAATATAAAAAATTAATTTCTAAGTGATCATTCGTTGATTCATTCAGCCTTTTTATTGTCCAACAGTCAAGTATTTGGTGAACAATAAAAAAAGCCTAATTTATTTATTTGTCCTTTATTTGCTTTATCTGTGTGCCATTTTTATTGTCCTACAGACAGGTTTTTGACTGGCGAACAATAAAACTTGCTAATAAATACAGAAATAAATATCAAGATGTGACCTGAAATCATATCTATTATTTCTTCTCAATAACCATTATTTTTAACAACAAACTATTTATTTAGTAATTCTATATGATTCAAGATTCTGTATAATTAATTAGATATAGTAACATTATATTTGTTTATTGGTTTGCTCTTTTTAATTGTCCAGCAGTAGTTTTGGAGAACAATAAAAATGGCCAAAAATTTTAAAGAGGGGAAAAAATAGGACAATTTTAAATAAACGTATATAAATAAAATATTAGCATCCAGATACAGCACCATTCACTTTTTCTTTTATATTGATAAATAGTGATATAAATAAAAGAAAAGTACACAGGGTTCATTTTAATTCCATGTTGTTTTCAACTCTCCTTCTCTGGTCCTTTAAATCCCTCAATCTTTAGTGCGTTTGCACTATAAAACACCTCACAAATCGCTCTGGACAGCATCATCACAAAAATACTTCAACTGACCGTGTTATATCCACTTCTAGACACAATAAGCAGGCACTTTTACCTCCCCTCAGTTACAACAGACAGGTCTTCAGACCTTGGCGGCAGGTACAGACGTCTTTCTGTCATGTATTTAAGCATGAAATGTAGCCGCAGCTGCGGTGGTGGGGCCGTCAGAAAGCCAGCAGCTGAAATGTTTGCATCTCACCTGAAGTATGGAAGTTTCCAGCTGCATAAATAAAATCCCCATGGCAACTAAATGTGGCTGGAGATAAGAGAGAGGAGGAGGATTTATGCCTTTTCTGAGCTGTCATGGCCTACAGATCTTCCTCAGGCAAAGCAGGCAACCTGCCACACATTATATTAACCAGCGCTCCACAGGAGACTCTCTCGCTCTCTCTAATGGATAGCTTCATTTATGCCCCATACAACAGGAACTTTCTGCCGCTGGTCAGGATTGAAACAAAGCTCTAAAACTCAAAAAAAAAATAATTATTATATAGAAATTAGAGTTTAATTTACCACTCACATTTTCCTCAGATAATGCAAAAACTTAGCTATACAATTTCTAAATTCATTTCCTTGTTTTTTACATGTTGACCAATCTCCTGTAGGAACTGCCACTTAAGACTAGTACCGGTAAAAATTAGTGGTATAAGAATAATACTTCATGCTTATTGAAACATAACATTTTCAGTTCACAATCAATTACATGGGGAAAAAACCATACATATTAATATGAACATGAGCAATATTATTTTGATAAAAGAATGATCAAAGGATACATAAAAAGTGCACTTAAACTACTCAGAACATCAGGCAACCACTGAAATTTTCATCACAAAATGCAAAAATGACTTGGTATACAGTTTCTAAAATAATGTCCATGTCTTTTATACATTGATCACCCAAATAAGACAAAACACTTTCCTGTAGTATCTACCGCTTAAGACTAGTACTGGTACAAATGAGTGGTATTTGAATGATACTTCAAATAATGCTTAATGAGACTTAAAAGTTTTAGTTTACAATCAACCAAACAGGAAAAAAACTGTTTACATATTAAGAGGAAGCAATATCTAGAATTATCTATGAATACATAAAAAAAAAATCACTAAAACTGCTCAGAACATCTGGAACCACTTTAACACTAAATTTTGCACCAATAATCTCTGAAAAAGTGAATTCCCATTTGGATGTATTTGTTTTTATATATGTTGATGACCCAAATATGACACAACAAACTTATTTGAATACTAAAAAACAGTGCTAAAACTCAGAACACCTGGCAACCACTAACACACTCAAATTCTTTTCAGAAAATGCAAAAATCTGCTTAGCTATACAATTTCTAAATGAATTTCCGTATTTGTTTTTATAAGATGATGACCCAAACATGACACAACAAAGTAATTTCCTGCATACAAACAAAGGCCGATTCAGTCTGACCTACTTCATCCATCAAATGTCACTCTGTAAACAGCTACAGCTTTATCAGACCATGATATATATATATATATATATATATATATATATATATATATATATATATATATATATTTATATATATTGTTGTTGTTGTTGTTGACTTGAGCAATCAAAACTCGAGTGTCAGATTTGATGCAACTTTTCTTTTTTTTGATAAACAGCCTCATTTAGCTCACTTATTAGCAAATTCTGTATCACAGCCAGCAAGCCATTAAAAAGCTGTGCATGAGGACTGTTAATGAAGGCTCATTCAGATGCACTAGCTTTAACTGTGTCCTAAAATACAGCAGAAAATGTATTTATACCTGACCATTTTAGCTGTTATATTGAATCGCTTCAGGTAGGTACTTTCTATTAGTATCTTCATCCTAACTTGGTCAATTGCAAAATGTTAGTATTCCAATGTCAGCACAAAGCTAATATGTGGCATATGCCACATTACAAAAAAAATCCACATTATGGGACGGAGAGAGAATGATTATTTGGGAATGTTATAAAGCATTACTTGAAGAAAACACTCAATTAACTCAATTAAAGCAATTAATTTAATGTCAGATGCGTAAGAACAGCCATCTGTTTATGAATCTCTCATCTCTCACAATTCAAAAAAAGCAGTATACTAGCATACAAATGACCTCAAAACTAACAGACATAGACGGAAAGCCACAAAATTCTGCTTTCAATGGGGTTTTAAAGTCAACATGAGTTAAAAAAAATGTATGGCTCCATGAAGAAACTTTAACATCTATGAAACTGTTCTATATTGGAAAAAAGGTTCTTTAAAAGATTTGCCATTAAAATTTTTATCAAAATGTAATCATTTTCAAAATGTGAACCAAGACTTCACAGGTGGAGAAAATTATGATAGCCAATAGGTAAATAGCCATTTATTAATGCAGCCTTTCTAAACTCTTGTCAGTAGTTAAAACAGTAATTAAATATTTAATGGCTGCAGCAGTCATAGCAAATGATACATCTGAAAAAGCAACACTACCATTGAGACATACTGAGAGGCTCTTGAGAGTGATCTTGACCTTCAGCCTCCACGTACTGTACCATTCAACATCCTGGTTTCCTGGTATCATCTACTGCAAAAATAGACTCTTTTCTAGTATAATCATGGCCACTTTTCACAGTCTGATCAATTCCAGATCATCTGGTTTTACTCTAAAATTCATCAAAATTTTCATGTTGACTTTAAGAACACATTATTCTCCAACACAAGGGAATCCCTTCTGGCAATGAAAGAGTTTCTTCAGATGATTAGATGACTTTACAACCGAGCCAATGCATCTAATCTTTGGCATTCACACACTTCAACTCTATCTGACGTTTCACCAGAGCTATTCCAATGCTCCGTTCCAACTGTTTAGTCGAATCCAATCTGAATTTGGTCCAATCAGGTGTTGGAGGAGAAACAGGGCTGGATGGAATATATAATGTGCGCATGTATGTACATGTAATGGATGTGCACGACTCAATCGCTGGGCATGTCTTGCTGTTTATGGGGCCAAAGGTCCCAATAACCCTTGATAGAGGAGAGCTGGTATCTCTGTGAGCGCTGGACTCTGTAACGAGGAGAGACAGGTGTGCGGCAGACCCTTGGCCCCACTGCGGCCCCTCAAAGGCCTCATGCTGGGAAGAGAGGTGGCCGTCCCTTTCCACACAGCCATTTATCTCAATTTCAGTCTGTCCAGCGTTCTCGGATCAAACAGCACTTAAACTAAATAACCCTGCTGGAATTCACCAGCAGACTCATCAACCTGAGATACATAAGCACACCTCACAGTGACCAAACCAGACAGCCACTGCTTCAATTATACAGTACACCATCACTTGTGACTAAAAAGTATCATAAAAAATGTTTTGATTATATATGCATATTAGAATGAGTTCTAAAGGATCAGGTGACACTGAAGACTGAAATAATGGCTGCTGTAAATTCAGCTTTCTGTCACAGAAATAAATTACATTTTAAAATATGTTCCAATAGAAAAATTGTAAAAATATTTTACAATATTACTGTTTTTCTGATCAAATACATGCAGCCTTATTAAGCATAATTTAACTCTAAGGGACCTATTTTAACCATCTAAATGCAAAGTGTAAAGCGCACGGCGCAGGTGCACTCAGGGCATCTCCAAATCCACTTTTGCTATTTTAATGACGGAAAAACGGTTGGCACGAAAAAACAAAGAAAAAAACATTGCGCCAGACTTTAGACCAGGTTTGAGTTGGTCTATGGCGCAGTCTATTTTCAGCTCCTTAAAATGAACACACCTCTTTTTTAGACCAGCACGCCCATGGGTGAAAAATTGAGTGCAAATGCATTTGCTAATTAAACAATGTGGCACTGGACGGGAAAATGCGTACAGCGCCGGACTGAAAATAGCAAACACAATTGCACTGCGCCTTGCATCGCATTGCACCGGGTGTATTACAGGGCCCTAAACTTTTGAACAGTAGTGTATGTATCAACATTTATTTAGTATTCAGTAACCCGACACGTTAAGATGAATGGCAGTTTTAAATATGCCACAGGAAATCATAACTGAGGTCATTTACATATAAAACAATACTCTGAAATGGCAAGCTTACAAAAAAGAAAAAAGTGGTCCTTAATTCCAAGTCTCCTAAGCCAAACATTAACTTTGAGTGAGGAACAAACCTGTATTTTAGCTAAATGTATTGGTTAAGATACAGGTTTGATGTTTGATGTCAAGCCCCATTGGTTCCTGAGCCAAAAAAATGATATGCCAGTTTGCAGGAAAATGACATTTGACAGCTGCAGCAGAGAAAACTAAATAACTACATTTGTAAATTGTAAAAAATATTTCTGTCTGTCTTCACACAAAGCTATCACATGACTACAGAAGACTTGCAATATAGCCAAACATACTATTGACTCTTTTTCTGTCTTTTTGTATGACCTTGAGAAAATCTACTTTTATGTTCCATTATAATAAAAAAAATAACAGAATATGATTTTGGAACAACATAGAAATTTTAATTTCTTATCTCTTTAATACTAAAGGTCACCGAGGGGGGAAATAGCAGGAAACTACATTTGGACTGTTTCGGGTGCAAGAAACCTTGACTAATACTATAAGTGGCCTTCTCAGGGAAAAAATAAACCACAACAAAAGTAGAATATGGTCCATTTAAATAATTTCCTGGCTTTTGAAGCATGTGCCTCTTTAATGGACAGCGAGGGCATCTAATGCCAGTATGTTGGCGTGGTGATGGTGTTGGCATTGTGCTTTTGTTCGCTGGAACGCTTTCAGAGAGGAATAAAAAGGTGAAAATCTGTTTAGTGGCTTTACGCCATACCTAAAGTGTCAAAGCGTGAACAGAATGCCGGTGTGCAAAAAAAGAGACCTAAAAATAGAGGAAGCACTTATGACAAAAGAGGCAGATCTGCTGTTATGCGCACTGGCAGGTAGTGTATCAGAAGCCAAGGGTGGTTGTACTAATAGTTCTAAATACACCCCATGATGAGCTATTAGAAGAGGCTTTTTGTGAATGTGATAAATAAATCCTCTTTAGTCAGTGTGACAGTAATCCCAGAGCCCCCGTGCCTCCGTTCCTTACCAATCCATCAAGCGCCGCCTGCATATAATCAGCGCTGCATATTTCTCAAATGCATTTCTGTACACTACAAAGAGATCTCTGGAAACTTCCAGCATGCCAGGTCTCGGAGGAATACGTGAAACTTCACTTCCCACGATGCCTTGTTCCATCTTCAGAGGTTGGAAATCAGCGAGGGGCACAATGAAGGGCACTTCTGGAAAGGGGCATCGTTTATCAGAGCTATAAGCAATACGGCTCGTCTTGCTAAGCCTATTACGTATTGGATTTCTGTTGCATAATTTATTTGAGCTGCCGCGGCTCAGAATAATACTTGTTTTTGATCAATTAAGAATGTCTTTGTGAGGGCGAAATACTCACTTGGGGTTGCTCACTGAATTAAAGAAACACCAAAGATGTAATTCTACCTCAGATGATTTAAAAAGAAAACATACATGCAAGAGGAAAAATCTAAAAGTGTTCATTTTTCATTTCTAGAATGATAGTTGGGGGAAAAGACAGAGAAAAGACTCTATGTTGACAGTTTCTGACAAAACCGTTACTGCAGCTACTGTAAAATAAGACATTTATGTCCCTTGAAAATCCTTGAAAGACAGTCAAATATGTAATTCTACCTCGAATGAAAAAAAAAGCAATGAAGAATAAAAATCTTCAAGAATAATATACATTTTTAGGCTGGTGACTGGGGAAAGAAGTGAGTGGACACCTAACAAAAGCTAACCATGGTAAGTAACCACAGTTTCCGTCAAAAGAGCTACTGTAGCTTCTGTAAAATAATCATAAATAAATCTGGTGTCTCCTTGAGGTAGTCTAAGAAGATCCAGAATATTTCACTTTATTATTTATTAACAGAATATTTTCACAAAATTAAGGTTCCAAAAGTTCTGCAGCGGTGCCATCGAAGGACCTTTTTTGGTACCCCAAAGAACCTTTCAAGTGAACAGTTCTTAAAAGAACCATTTTTGTGTGTGTATGTGTGTGTGTGTTAGAGTGGAAAAACATTTGTATAATCAGATTTTTTTCTTCACTATAACAAACCTTTTTTGGACTGGAAAGATTTTAAAGCTTCTTAATGGAACCATCAATGCCAATAAAGAACCTTTATTTTTAGAATGTTCTGTTGGTTCATTTCTTTTTTGGTGACAGTGCTGGCTGATATCAATGCAGCGTTCATGTTGCGTCTGAATTACAAGCTGTTCATTCCTTTGAAATGATTGGTTTCTAATGTGCATAAAGGCTGAAATGGATCCATATTATTTGTTGGTGACGACAGCAAATGCTTATAAATTTACTTAATAAATGTACATCTATATTCTCATGCAAATCATTGAAGAATGTAGATTGAAGACAAAGATAACAGTGACTATATTAAAACATTAAATGGGTAAAAAATGACAACGAAGACAATTACATTGCAAAATATTAATACATTTTTAAATAAATGCTGTTCTTTTGAAATTTATATTCTTAAATAATCTTGAAAACATTATCAGTTTACACAAAGATATTAAGCTGCAGAACTGTTCAACATTGATATTAATAAGTAGGAATGCATGATATTGGATTTTTGCAGATATCCGATATGCCGATATTTTTCAACTTATCTGGCTGATACCGATATATTTCCCTTTATTTGGAAATAACATCAAGTCTCTCCTGTGCAGAAATTATAAGCAAAATATTTCTAATTATGGTTAGTTTTTAACAAGAACTTATTTGTTAGAATTAAATCAACAATAATGAAAGTTTTTTGACAGCGCACTGAAGCTTTGAAAATAACTATAAATAAACTATATATCAACCATTGCATTTTCCCCCCAGAAAGATGCAGTGTTAACCCTAACATTTTATTTTAAGATTTAACATTTGTAGATGGTCTAAAGTAAAAGAGTTGTACAAATTCAGAAAATATTTTAGAGCTTATGATTTGTTTAAAAAAATAAAACATATTACACATTTATGAATAAATCAGTATATATAAAATTGGAGACCTGGGGGAGGATGTCAACGCTGCCACTGCACATGCAATTACTATTTATTATATCATACACCAAACACCTCATTCTGTACATGCTTTCACAGATTAAATGAAGTGATCCAAAAGAGTGACTCTAATCATCATTCAGACAAAACTTTGCTTCAATAATGAGCCACCCTACTGACATTATCTAATCACTAGCACACCCTGAACACATGTGAGTTAACGTTTTCAATATGTCGGCAAGACATATCGGCATAATTTTTCATATATTATTTACATTTAAAGCCATTATTGGCCCATTCCGATATCAGTCTGATAATATCGTGCATCCCTATTAATAAGGAATGCTACATAAAGAGCATTTCAGCATATTTTAATGATTTCTGATTTCTTATCAAAATTCAGCTACACCATCACAGAAATTAAATACATTTAAAAATATATTATATTAGAAAAACATTTTAAAATTGTAATATTTCGAGAAAATAAACACATTTAAAAACTGTTTACTGAACCCAAAATATTTTAATGTTATTGTCTATTTACATTACATTAATTCTGCATTTCCAAAGTATGTGTTTAACAAAGATGAACTGCTTGTGAAACTGAAATAACTGTATTTTTGACATTACATGAATGCAGCACACCTTTTACATTAGTAGTTCTACCTATACCAGCATTCTGGAAGAAACTAAAGTGACCATGGTTAAGATACACACAAAAAAAAAATTCTAAGATGGATCAAGGCCAGTGTTAATAAAAAACTTTGGGAGGAAGCTATAAATCACTAAATCTGTATCATCTACACTGTACAATACAAATGTTATTTGTCTGTGACAGTGTGTGTGAGGCTGAAGTGCTGTTGAAATGTCTGGTGTATGTGCAGATGATCTGTGAATTCTATTGGCTCCAGCTGGACTGAGAGATGTGGTAGAAGGGATGGATTACCATGGTGATGAGGTATGTTGTTGCCCTCCAAGGTGGAGTGTCTTGGGCCTAGTGGCGGAGCAGGAGCTTGCATTAGCAGACCTCTCCCAGTATGGCTCGCTGTGGAGAAACGTGGAAGAGCTCTTAACGGCCGTAATGAGGGAAACATCAGCACCCAGAATGACCCAGAATTCACACAGATTAGGAGTACAACTTCAATGAGGCAAACATTTTGAAGACAATTGCATATACCTGATAATCTGAAATATAAGACAGAACAATAGAACGACAGGCAAAACAAAGGATAGAACGATAGATAGTAAGAATGATAGACAGAATGAAACAACAATAGAACAACAGATAGAACAACAGACAGAAAGATAGAAAGAACAATAGACACAAGGATAGAAGAATAGATAGATAGAACGAAAGAACTATAGATAGATCAATGGACAGAACGATAGAAAGAACAATAGATAGATAGATAGATAGATAGATAGATAGATAGATAGATAGATAGATAGATAGATAGATAGATAGATAGATAGATAGATAGATAGATAGATAGATAGATAGATAGATAGATATAACTTTTATAATAATAACTTTTTATGAAAATGACATTTGTTGTAATGTAAAAATAATGGTCTCGGATAATAATGAAAAATGGCATTACATGCAATGTGAAATTAAATTAATCAGAAATCTATTTTCTTTTGATGTTTTCTGCTGTTAGTAACCAGTATAAAAATATATTTACACCACAAAGCATATTTTCATTTAATTTTGAAATGCAGATAAAGTTGATACTTGAGAAAGCAGTTTGAGTTCTGAATTACACGCTGTAGCTCCGCCTTACTCAATCATTGCCAGACTCTAGAATGTTTACTGACTGATATTAAACATGTATTTTTCAAAACAGTAGTTTAACATTAACAAATATTCCAGGCTCTTGATTCGGGCAATGCGATTGGCTCGTCTGGGGCGTGATGCACTACAGATAACGGCTGGCGTTCTAATTGCTCGGCATAAACAGCCTCGTTCACGCATTTATCTGCGGCACTCAAATGCTAAAGAGCTTTTATTTGTTAAGGGCTCTTCATGATCCCTGTTAAACACCGGAGGTTGCTGCAGGATGAATGGGGAGGAATTGAAAGGCGAGGTTTTAACGGTAAAGGATTGATATCAGACGGGGTGAACGCGGCCGCGCTCCTCTCTCTCTATATCTCCTCTAGATTGATGCCTTGCAATTTACAAACTTCTACGGGCCACAATTCATTTAGCACAATAAATTCCCTGCAGGTATGGAGAGTGTCGCCATTCTACCGCCAGCTGAATGAAAACACCTACACATGCAACGCTCCGACACACACACACACTCACCTACAAATAAAGCACAGTGTCTCCACGGCCCAATGTAGGCCCATTTTGATTTTGTTTCATGGCCGTTAAGGCACTGTATATTGCAGACAGCGGCGGAAGATTTGGTCCATTTTTCACAGCCGACTATATTGCCCCTACACTACGCACTCGCTTTTAAAAAAATACCTTTTTTCCCCGCATGTTGGGAAAACTAATCCCCATCTGGTGCATTGTGCTCTATAAAATGCTCCGACGTGGCCTTTCTGTGATTTCCAGGGAATCGCCGATATGATTGAAAATGTGTCAGTTTTGTAAGCAGGCCTGCTCCGGGTGCATGTACAAAACAGCACCACTGACCCTGACGCCGTCTCAATCGCGTCAGACTTTCTGTGCACGCTAAATCCTGGTCCTGAGTGACTCCTTGACAATCCTACAAGCTGGAGAGAGATGCTGGATAGGTTCTCCTGCTGTTTTGGCACAGTGATTTTTTTTTTCTGATACTGTATGAACTGAAAATTTCAAAATATAAACTTGTACAACTAAAGTCTGAAAAAAGTCACAGTTGCCCGATACAAACTTTAATTTGCCAGTTATTTAATATGATTGTACATATTATTTAAAAGTCATGTTCATTATATCAAATAATATAATAAAGCGATATTGTAAGATAAATCAATTTGTGCAACACTGACCTAAAGGCTAATTCACAAGAAACTGCAACAAACAACAACTTCTCGACATCAATCACATACTGTACCAGCGTTGTTACTGTTAACTAAAACTTCTTAAAAAAAAAAAAAAAATTTTTGTTAAAAATAAAATATAAATATTAGATTGAATTTTTTTAATGTTGCCTTGGAAGCTGAATATAATAAATTATTATATAATATAATAAATATATTATATAATAAATATAAATTATTTTCAAGTAAATAAACTGAGATAAACTGAAAAACTGAAATTAAGTTTAAATACCAAAAACAAATTAATAAATAAATGCATTTACACATCACAAAAGAAAATAAACTAATTAAATATTTCAAATTAAACTTAAAAAAAAAGGAATTTAATTCAGAATAGTAGGCTATATACAGTAAATAGTACCGAAATAACACTACCATTAATCCTAATGTGGTTTCTGATTTCCATCAGATGCTAAATCCCTGACGCTCATGCAGGCTGGAGAGAGAGGAGCTTTTGCAGGATACACTCTCCTGCCGGTTTGGCCCAGGCGTTCATAAAGTCAACAGCACAAGCGATGTAATACAGGCCTCAGAGTGCTGAAGATCTGCTCTGTGGGTTTGCAGTAGCATCTGAGGATTATTATCCAACAGGATGGAACCATGTCAGAACAGAGCGGTCCGTGCCAAAGGGCTGGCAGACTGAGAGAGACCACGACTAGAGAAGAGATGAGAAGCGCTGTTGAGGGAAAGGATATTCTTCTGTCTCTGGTATTCCAGCAGTGTTCACAAAAAATACACACACATTCACAGAAGGCCTGGACAGAGGTACTGCAGACCTGTGCTGCATCACAGGGACCTTCAATCCACACAAAACGAGGAGCGTGTCCATCAAACACAGGAACGCTCCACACACCTGTCATAACCCCGCAAAATAACCCCTTATTTTCCCTCAGCTGCGTAAACGGAACAATCCGGAGAGACTAAGAAGAGACAGAAGGCAGAATATGCTGAGAAATCAAACCCCAATCCTGGGCGAAAAAATTAAATACAAGGAACTATATGGAAAGAGCTGAAAATATACCACTGCATGAACTAAAAGTACGAGCGTTTGTAGTACAACCACAGCTGCAAAAAGAGTCAAAAACTAAAGCATACATCACTGTCACTTCTTGTCAAATTCTCCTGCGGAGTAGTTTTCAAACGCTAACTTTTCCTAACCAACGCTGGTCTGAGATACAGTTCATGTGGACTCAAGTACAGTTTGAAATTAGCAATTAAATCAAAATCGCAGGAGCTTTTTGCTTTTTCAGTTTTTGATTCAAATGTTGTCTACATTTAGTCAAAAATCATTTCTAGTAATTAAAATAAAACTCAACATAAAACAAGAACTACAACTAAAACTAGTTTCCGTCATTAAAATACCGTTGAAATAAAACAACAACAAGAAAATTGTTAAATGTACTACAATTACTGAATAACTGAAATTTAACTAAATTTAAGGAAGGTAGAAGCTTAAGAAGTTGAAGTGCTAATAAAAGTGCACATAACTAAATTTAGATTAAAAAATGAAAACGGAACAAAAAAACTAAACATTAATAAAAACTACAACAGCATGTAAATAAGACTAAAAGATCACTAACTAGTTGATTGTGGAAGTATGTACAGTACACACACTGATGGTGATACACAGCTACTGAACTGTGTGAGTCTCATCAATGGCATCAACACTCATCTCAGAGTACTACGGCCCTCTGGCATGTTTATTTGGCTGCGATATTGACTGCTGGATTGGGCGTAGGGGCCGCCCAGTGTGATTTACGGGGGCTTTTATCGATGTCATCTGCTGGAGTGGGGTGAGTGACATTTACAGGTTAATTCTCCCATGCAAGAGTCCATTACAATAACGCACAAGTCATCCATGGTTCCCCCGTGAACATGCTGACCACAACCCAGCTACCATCACAGAGACAATAAATCTAGAGCACAGGGGCCGATGGCTCTGACCGCAGAGTTAACCTGACGCTCATGGAGAAAAGGGACAAGACGGACATAAAACTGACACACAAGAATACACAGCAGAAACCATTGAAAAGACAAGCTGTTTGCAACCTAGCGGATTTGAGAATACAGATATAGCTTAATGCATAACATTAAAAGAAATGTTACAAATAAAATTATAAGATTACATATTAACCAAATATCCATACAGCCTACCAATGTTGTTTCTGTTAACTAAAAGTCAAATTAAATGTATAAAAAAAATTCTTAATTAATATTAGATAAAAAACTTTTACAACTGAAATAATGTTTGAGTACTACAATAACTAAAACTAAATTAAATTACACGTATATAAAAATGTAAGGTATATAGAGGTTTAAAAACCCAAATTCTAATACAAATGTACATAACAATCACTGAAACTTAAACTTACAAAGATAAAATAAATCTGAAAATATAAAACAACATATACTAAAATAGCATATAAATAATACTACAATGACACTGCAACATACCAGCTTGTTGATTTTGTTGAAATGTAGGCTGTATTGCAATATAAAAAAAAATGCTATGAATATATAATAATACAAATTTAGATATTTTTAAAGGTTTCAAAAGACATGACAAATAAACTACCATTTTCATTTTTGGTTTGGGAATCTGAATATATTCAGAATATATGTTTATTTATCGTAAATATATATTTCGATTTTATTAGGATGATATATATTCATTGGCCGTACAGTAGTACTTGATGTCTCGGGATGTAAAACAGAAACTAAACGGACCAAACTGAAGTTTCTATAGATCCTGTTTGAGCTGTCACATAAAGAAAACCTTAACAAACCGACAGGCTACAAGAAGACACTGTCATCTATTTTTACTAACATATGTGATGAAGAAACTTGTGCGTGTGTTTGAGTTGTGGTGAAGAAGTGTGGGGATACACACCTGACCTGCATGTGTGTGTGTGTGTGTGAGAGAGAAAGAGAAAGACAGCATCACTGTTCAAGTGCTGCTACGCAAATAAATTATTAAGAGCCGTCTGCTGCACCACATCAAACCAGCAGAGAGACTGAGATATTCACTGCGGTACAAGGACAAGACTGCCATCATATCTGTTGAGCGCACACACATACATTCATGCTCAGAAATACAGGGACAAAGCGGCATTCTGCTTGTTCCAGCTCTTAAAGGAACAGGTCACCCAAAATGAAATCGGTCATTATTTAATGGTCATCACGTTGTTCTAAACTCAGCTGGTTTTCATGATGCTTATCAGTTGCTTTCTTGAAAGTTGATTGTGACCAAGATCCATAAAGGACAAAAAAGCATAATAAAAGTTGTCCATTTGCCTGTGCATTATATCCCATCCTCTGATAGCTTTGTGTGAGGAACAGACTCACATTTAAGTTGCTGCTTACTGAAAATTTTGCTAGACAGTCAGGCCACTTTCACTTTACAGAAAAAAATAATAAAAAATAGCTTAGACATTCTGCATCAAATAAGTCTGTCAGGTTTAAAAAAGAATTATAGCGAATACATAAATGTATTATTTTGAGTAATAGGAGTTAACTAATAATAAGATAATAAATAAGATAAAATAACACATTTTAGTTTTTGGAAATGGAATAGATTTAAAATATATTTATTACAGATATATATTAGTGCTGTAAAACGATTAATTGTGATTATTCGCATCAAGTTTACATAATATATGTGTGTGTACTGTGTAGATTTATTATGTATATATAAATACACACACACATGCTGGTAAATATTTAAGAAAAATATGTTATATTTGTATGTTAAATATATTTATATATAATATAAATTATTAATTTATATATAATATAAAAATGTAAATATAAAAAAGCATTTTCAAAATACATACTGTATGAGTGTGTTTATGTATACATAATAAATATACACAGTACACACACAAATATTATGTAAATAAAAAACTTATTTTGGATGCGATTAATCACAATTAATCATTAGACAGCACTATTATACATGTGTGTGAGTGTGTGTGTGTGTGTGTGTGTGTGTATGTATATATATATATATATATATATATATATATATATATATATATACACTTTACTAAATAATAAAATATTAGTTTAAATTAGAATATATATATATTTACATTTTTTTGAACGTCAAAAAACAACTATTTTCCAGATGTCCACTAACAGTTCTTGCTTTAATACTCACACTGTAATATAAACATCAATGACAGCATTTGCTACAGAATCTACAGCACCATAGGAAAAGAAATGAGCTGAATTGAGAGTTCTGAATTCTGTTTGGAATATGAGAAAAAAAATATATATAATACGGTTGTCCTTGCTGGGTGCACATTAATTTACAAACTAAATTACTCTTAGAAGAACAGTTGATGGAATCTTTAAGGAAACCGAACTGTTACAAGGAATCAAAACCTCAAATGACAATCTCATTTAATTCTCCTTAAAGAGCAGGTCGACAGAATCTGCAGATGTTTTCTGATGCTTATTTTAGGGGGAAACTTTAGTGTGGTCAAACATGTTAAACATAGCTGAAAGTAGCAACAAACAAGTACAAATACCAAGCAAGGAAAGGGTGTGACAGACAGGCGTTCTGATGAGGAAATCAGCGGCTGCAGATTCCGTGTGGGCCGGCTAATGAGTAATAACCTCCACAGTCTTTCTTCTCTGATTTTATTTCTTGAAAAAATATTTGTATAATAGTCCCATATTTTCCCAGCTAATGCCAAGGATAAGTCATTATGAGCCCATTGATAACTGTGGCTCTATAAGTCTGTGTTCCTCTGTAACCCCGGGCCTCAAAGCTGCGGTCGGCCCCGCGCCAACACTCCGCTAAAGAGAGCTTGAGCTTTCAGCACGCCGAATCAAATCCCAGCCAGTGTTTCAGTTCACATTAGGTGAATGGCACTCACGCATATGCTTTGCTGAAAGTGCCAGAGGAGAAATCTGAATGATTCAGAGCATGTGTGTGTGTGTGTGTGTGTGTGTGTAGAGAGAGTCTCGCAGCTCCTCACAGTGTGGGTGGGTGTGTGCTGTGAACAACGTACCCTCAGCAGGCGTCTAGATTGACTCTCTCCTGTAGGCTATAACGGGTAACATCTCTGATGTCATGAACTTGAGTGAGACACTAATGATGCCAATTTATTCACAACTACAGCTCTTACTTTATCATCCCACACTTGTTCCTTAAGGCCAACTGCAGTTTCCAGCACAAGCCGAGCTGGGAGGATGGAAACCACCCTTCACAGGAAGTCCAACTCCATCCATTTGGTGGGACAGAGCATTTAAATAAACAACCTCATCTCTGATGAGAGTATTTAGTGCTGGCAAAACTGAACTCACTTTTCAAAGTCAACATAATATCGATTTAACATCCATATTATGACAATTTACAATTAAAAAATCTGAAAATATTCCTCCATTTGAAAATGTAACTCATTATTTACTGATAATTTTCCCCTTCAGCAAGCTGTTAAACACTGTTACTGAAACATTGAGTGTAACCAGGGAAGTTCACTTGATCTCCGAGAAGATTCAAAATCAAAATAATGCTTTGTTTAAGAATTGGACATTGCTATTTCTCTAATAAATACTATAAACAATACTTTTATTCAGCAAGGATGCATTCAAATTGATTCATTAAAAGTGACAGAACTGAAATTGTACAGTGCTGATGTAATATAAAAATATATTAATTTTTAATTCACTGGTTTTTAAACTTTCCATTCACGAAAGAATCCTGGAAAACACACAAAAATATGAAGCAACACAGCTGTTTTCAACATGGATAATAATACGAGGAAATCAGTATATTAGAATGATTTCTGAAAGATTGTGTGACACTGAAGACACAGGAATAAATTACATTTTAAAATATAATCGAATAGAAAAGTTATTTTATATTTGTTATAATATTTCACAAATATTACTGCTTTTACTGTATTTTTGATCAAATAAATGCAGCCTTGGTGAGCAAAAGAGAAAAAAAAATCTTAACAGCCCCAAACCTTTTACCTCTGAACACAACTTTGGTTTTCACAAAGTAAACAGAGTCTGATTTCATGTCGACTTTAAAGGCGAACTCTGCTTTGCAAATGATGAAAACACTTCACGGGACGGCTTATACGATCACTTCAGGAAAAAAATAAACACATCTCATAGTGAGATTCATTTGTGTTCTTTTTAAGTTCCTTGGGGGTATGAGAGGGGAACCGGATGTTGTGAAGAGAGAAAGGGGATAAAAGGAAGGAACGAAATGATGGATAGAGCAGAGCGGGTGGCTGTGATTCACTGTTTTGTCACCTGCAGCGGGACTGACCTTCATCTCTCCCCAATCAGCCTATTTACTCAGCATCAACGCCTCTCTTTCACTGGAGTGCCTCAAATGATCAGTGCCATTATTCAAAAAAGACAGCGGTGTGGCGATGTGACCAGACAGCTCTCAAACCCAACTCCATCAGCCGCAGCTAACATAGCAAAAATCACACCCCTCAGGAAGACGCCATCTGATTCGCTGCCACTTCGTGCGCAACGGAGCTTAGCATTTAATTAATTAAACTTAAAGCGCTGACTCTGCTCGTGATTGGTCACGGCTCTTCCTTTTTGTCTGTTTTATTGCTTTTTTCACATGTTTCTCTATTTAGCACATCTGAAGCTAAATGAAAGAGTGAAGTACGACTCGTAGCACACCCTGCAGGCTTCTGGAGGAGTTCAGGTCATGGCCAGCGCTGTTCAATTAAACCTCTGGCTATTTGTGTGTGTACAGTAGCGGTCCCGCCTAACATTTCCCATTATGTCTACAGTCCTCGCTGTCATATTTGATTTGCTGTGCGATAAAACTGGAGGGAGTGCATCAGAGAGACTGTCAGTCACCGCGGGAGAGAGAGAGAGAGAGAGAGATACGGGTAGAGAAAGAGAGCGCTTGAAAGGAACGGCAAGAGAGCAATGGAGGTCTGCACAGAGGGAGTCTGCATTCACTTTCGTCTTTGAAATAACTTCCAAACGGCTGGCCGTCGCAGTCGCCGGCATTGTGTTACCCACTGCGGCATCTGCATCCTATTAATAAGAGCAAAAGAATCGCAATTACACTCAATTACTTCAGAAAAGCTGTGCGAGTAATTGATAGACTGGAGCTCAGCCAAATGGCTGCTGTACCAATTAGAGGATCATCTTCTCCTGCTTTGTGCGAATATTTGAGGGCAAACATCTCACGCCAATTGCAGGAGTTGTCATTTTGCTGCCAATGATTACAGAGTAGGGAAAGTCTTTGCCAACATAAAGTAAAACATCTGGGAATGTTTTTCCATATATTACGTATGTATTTATGCATTACTGTGTTTATGCATGTCAATCTAGGATAGATGGTTTCACCTGGAAATATCTGAGACAAGCCAGGCAAAACCACTCCTTCATTCATATATTTATGCATATACTGTGTGTTTTCCCTCCAAAAGCGACAAGGCGTTATCGTGCTCAAAAATCATATTTCCCTGATAGGTAGGATGCTTATTAGGGGAGAAGACGCCTTGCAATGTTTAAATGACAAGCTAACAAGCTTGAACAAGTCACTGTTGTTGTGGAAGCATTCTGTGAGACGCTACAAACGAGAACAGAGAACCGTCAACTTTACACAACAACCTCAACTAAACACTTTCAACAAAAATGAAGGCTCAAACCACAATTAAAAATAGAAATGCTTGGTAACAGGCTACTATAAAGAAAAATGTATATAAATATATTTATTTACTTTATATTTTTTAAAAATAACATAATAAAATTAAATAGAAATTTACATGATTTCATGCCAATTTGCTAATATTAGCTAAAAACAAACACTTTGTCCTGTCATGCAGCTCAATAAAAAATTTAATGACCAACCATTTCAAGCTAGTAATATTCATTTTTAATTGTTCATTTAAATTCTGTTTAAAGACTAATTGCATATTGTGCATTCTGATCCATATTTTTTTTTTAATTAATTAAATTAAATGAGCTATTATTCAATTAACTATTTCAAACTGTCTATTTGTAACTGTGATTTAAACCATAATGGTTTTCATCTCATCTAAAGTAAAGACTTTAGTCTGCCAGACAAAATGATTTGAAAGTCTTTTACATTATTTTGACTATGTAGGCGGTCGATTTCATTCAAACCCTTAATTTGGCCATCTTGATGAAGCGCCATCAGAAAAATACAAATTCTGAAGCTTTGAGACATTAGGCATCTCATTCAAATCACTGCGAGGCAAATGTAAAATGAAGTGCTGACGCTAAATAGTTAGGGGTTTACATGCATTTTGTTCTACATTCTTTTCAGATAACGCCAGCAGATCTGGCTCAGCAGAAAACAAGCAGCCAGAAGCTCTACAGCAGGTCTAGCTGTTCATTCTGTTGACAACGCTTTCAAGAAACCTGCCACCAATAATTCATCCAGGGTCGGTCATTTCCACCCGCTTCTTCTGCAGAGCTAGTAGCTACGTTCTTCAAAATATGCTAAACAGACTAGAGTTAGCCACATAGTCTGAAATTCCACCTTAATTGTGGATTACGGTGTGGGAAAAAGAAGCAGAGAGGATTTAGACGGAAAGAGCGAGAGAAGACAGTGTGAAGCCCTGGGCAGGAACGTATGCAAACATGGTGGATCCGCGAAGCTGACAGCTGCTTTGATAATATACCATATTTTGCTAGCTTGCTGCAAAACAAGACGCTGGATCATGCGAAAACAAAACTCACCTGACATCCTTACTCTGCTCAACTTACTCTGCTAATGCCTGATAGACTTTCATCACACACACACTTTCTGAAACCTCATTTCCTCTCAATTATGTAACTCCCTCACACAGTTATGCACAAACACACACCCTTTGGGCTATTAACAAAACCTCTGCATGTTTGATCTTTGACACCTCAAATCATGTTTTAACCACTAAACGGCACAGCTGCAATCAATTAGCGGCTGTGCGCTACTTCCAGCTGATAGCGAGGAAAAGCTCCTGTGCTTGGCAGGCGCTGCTCTCCCTCTGGTGCGGGGTGGAGCGGGGCTCTAATGGGACCCAGCCGCCACGCTCGTACCTTCCCACAGGACTTCTGTGTTTGCAGCAGAGCTGGGCCCAAGACACAAAGAGGAGGGCGATCCGGCCCCGGCATCTCACGGCGCTGACATCCTGATGAGATAGGCTGGTGTTATTCTTGACAGCCGGTTCGGAGAGACTGCGGCAAATGGAGGGCCGGACGATTAAACATCTTAACTCCAAAAAACAGGGCACGATTGCTCACGGCTTCTTAGATATTATCTCCAATGGACAGTGGACAAGAGGCCTGGTTTGTTAGACAGATGCTCTACGTGAGAACGCGAATACAGGGGCCACTGTTTGAGAAGCTTGTGCAGTACTGCTAAACAACCTCTAGGGGTGACCTTCAAATGAATATCGCTTTTTCCCAGACGAACTTTGAATGTTTTCTTCACAAAACCCTTTTTTTTAAGTTTAGTTTAAAAAAAGTTTTTAAAAGTTTAAAAGATTGAAGATTGATAGAATGTTTGAAAGGTAGATTGATACATGATAGAATGATAGCTAGAATAGTAGAAAGAATGACAGAACACTAGATAGAATGATAGAATGGTAGAAAAAAACAATAGACAGAATGATCAAATTGATGGATGGATGGATGGATGGATGGCAGAACGAATGATAGAATGATTGATATATTGACTGATCTTGAATTAAAGTTATTGGAAAGCATTGCAATAAATAAATTGCTCTATCAACCAATCACCAGTTCTTCTGTTTGAGCTCCAGGAACACTATGCTATGACAGCAGTAGAGCTGAAGACAGAAGAAAGAAGCAGAAGATGCCGTACACTCACAGTTCAACACGCTGAACTCAAGGCAACACAAGCTGTTCAAGTACAGTTACTACAGGAAACCGCAGGACAGCCTCCGCTCACAAATAAAGGCCGTACAGCAGGGTTTAACTCTTCTAACTACACGCTGGAGTCAGTATAAACCCCACATGCCTGTTCTGTTTTATAATGAAAGTTAATGAGCAGTGGCGTAAAGCCTGAAGAGAGATCTGGAGGGCGGAGACGCAGCGAGAATCCGGCGCTATCCTACCATCTCACAGGGGAGCCCCCTGATCCTCAACCCGGCCTGCACCACAGGATCCATCTCACAACACAAATACTGCTGCGTTCATCCACACATTCACCCCAGAGTCATGGCAGGAACTGATCAGACATTGTTCAACTCTCTTTAGATAATCATGGACAGCTGGTGTACCTGAGAACTGGACTTCTGGAAAACAAAAAGGCTGTATGTTCAAGTGCACATAAAATGTAAAAACTGAGCATAAATCACTTTGCATAAAAACTTTCTGCTAAATGATTTAATCAAAAGTGCATGCATTCTGCATCCGTATAGGACCACATGACCTGATGAGACCAGCTTCATGCCATGAAGAGAGACTGAAACTCTCTACAAGCCATACACTCATCTATATCATGCACTATTCTGTCTGACTGATTATTTCCTCCACAGATACAATGTTCCAACTAGTGTCACAAAACATTAGCTGCAATGTCACATTTGAGGCACACAAGTAATGTTCTTCACTACATGTCCAAACCAGCAGCTAACCAATCTCTGAGTTGTCATGATGCTTTCAACAGGACTAGAGCCAATAGATATAAATGTCACTGCAGTTGAAATCTCTTGAACTGCTCAAAAAAAAAAAAGAATGGTCAAAAACTAACACTCTCAAAGTGCTCAAATAAAACATGCTAAGCTTTCAGTGAACGGAAAAAGCCTGCATGATTAATCAGAGAAAAAATGCAATATGGCTTAGCACTATTATCAAATCTCAATTTGACTGCAATTTAAAAAAATGTATGCAATGCGTGATACATAGTGAAGCATGGCACTGTTTTCATCTACACACGAGCTGCTCATTATCTGCCTATATATATGATATATATTATTATTTGGGGTGTAACAAAACACATGCTGGTATTGAATCGTCCAGTAAAAGGTTTTTCGGTTCTATACAACACATTACAAACCGAACAATTTGTTGGACTAATCCCATTACATTTGGAAAATAAAAGAGCTTAAAGTGTGTAAAATATAATTTTCTCAGTGCCACTGTGCTCAACAAGACAGCCAAAATGACTAAACAGGCAATGTTTTGGGCCATTGGTGTAGCGGATGGCCCTGCGATAGCCCCACCTAGCTTGGTTGCATCGAAAGACCATGATCTTGTATCGACGACAGCCAGAGATATTGTTAAAAACATCAATTATTAGCAATATAAAAAAATGTAATGTAGGCCTGTTGCATTCTAATTTTATAACGCCTATTATTATTATGAAGTTACTTTTATTATTAAATTAAGATAAAAATAAATTTGCCCAGCAATAATTACCACATAGGCTAACTGACACACTGCAAGGATAACAAAAGATTTTCTCCTCAATTAAAATATTTTAAAACAGGTTTATTATACAAAATAAACAAATCGTGCAGCCCTATTTAGAAGGATAAACAAACTTTATTTCATATCACAATACTCAAGTGAAATGCATGAGTTTTGGAGGATGTTAGTAAGATATCTCATCATACTGGAAGTAACAACCCTGTGCTTTCTTGTATGAAGACGTACACTGTATTAATTCATATTTATAGCATGAAAATGGTAAATGGACTGCATTGATCTGCCAAAACAAAGAGCAGACGACTTGGCCTCGAGATGACGGCAAGGCCATGCGGGCACCTACTGGAAGATACATTTTTATTGCTTTGCCGCTGACTTCACCGAGAGTTTGTGTCTTTCACTGGGTCTGCAAGTCAGCTTCTCTCCTCCCCCTGTGCAAAATGAACTTTTTAACCTCTTCACAAAGAAGTTCCTGATTTTCTTTACCTTTCTTTAAAGGTTTTTGCCCTCTTTCTTTCTTTAATTTAGTGAATATTTTTAATGCGTTTTTTTAAATAAAGTCAAACTTAATATTCATTCAGTGCTTATCACTGTTTCTTTGCAAAGCAGGCCATAAATATTAATGAGGAAATTTGCGTGGACCTGAAAGAGCCGGTTATGCATCGTCTTTCTCTGTTAAGAAAGGGGGGTTTATCACAAATAAAAACCCCTGGGTAATTTTTCACAGAAATAATTGCCCTGCATGTGGTAAATGGTGTTATTTTCTGGTATTTAAAACTTTGGCAGGGCTCCCCATGTAATGGTTTGCTGGCTGCGGAAAGCACTGGCATGTAGACAGAGCGAGCCATGCCGGGCCGAGCCGAGTCGTGCGCGCGTCAGAGTGGAAGGGCTCTGGAAAATAAAATAAAAAATATCAGGGAAGCTGGACTCTGGCAGTGCTGCTCTATTTTGGCTAGATCCATTTTGGCGAAATGGAAAAGAGGTCACATACAACAGGACATGCCTGAAACTCTGAGTTACAGCATACTCTCATTTTCTTGTTTGAAACAATTAAACGTGGAAGACAAAGATAAGACTCCAAGCTGAAATTTGAATTGAATTGGCCACACCCCCAAGGAAAGTGAATTTGAATTTACATTGGAATAACAGTAAGGGGAATTTACTGAATTATAATTACACAGATAATGCAATTAATCTTTTTTTATTATTATTAAATATAAAAAAATGTGAACTATCTATCCATACATCTATGCATTAGGGCTGCACGATGTGTCGTTTAAGCATCGATATGGCGATGTATGAATCCACGATAGTCACATCGCAGGATGTGCGATGTAGGCTGTCGTAGTTGATCCGTTATTCATTAACTGTATGGGCCAGCTGCTCCCCGGCCCTTGACGAATGTGATTCGCGGATTAATTGCACAGCTTAACCATCATAGAGTGAAAGTTTTTCATTTGCATGTGTTCATGCGTGTGTTTCATGTGTTCATGCGTGTGTTTCATGAGTTCATGCGTGTGTTTCATGTGTTCATGCGTGTTCATGCGTTTTTAAGTCCTGTCAGTTTAACAGGGCAGAGAGAGCACGCGCAAGAGAGAGACAGCGCAAGAGAGAGCGAGAGAGAAACAGAGAGCGAGAGAGAGAGCGCGCACGAGCGAGAGAGAGAGCGAGCGCGAGCGAGAGAGAGAGCGAGCGCGAGAGAGACAGAGAGAGAGAGAGAGAGAGAGAGAGAGAGAGAGAGCAGGCGATCCCGGCCGCATGCTCACCGTCTTCAAACAACATGAGCACTGTCTTGCTCTCTCTCCCTCGCGCATATTAATCAATTGACACGATGGTGTCGGTGTTTAAATCATTTAAAATGAGAATGTAAGTGTGCTCACCCCATTTTTGTTTGTAAGAAAAAATTCAATTAGATTTCATATTGCAATATATATCGCAGAAAAATTAAATATCGCAAAGTCATTTTTTCCCAATATCGTGCAGCCCTACTATGCATCCATCTATTCATCCATCTACCAACCCAATCATCCACCCATCTGTCCTTCCATCTACCCACACACCTATTTATCCATCCATCCACCATCTATCTACCAACTCAGCCATCATCTACACATCTATCCATCCATACATTCATCCATCTACCAAACTCATCCATCCATCCATTAATATACACATCCATCCATCCAGCCACCCACTGATCCATCCATCCACCCATTTATCCATCTATCCACCCATCTATCCTTTCATCCATCTACCAATCCATCCATCCATCCAAATCAACCTTTTACCTTTTTTTAACCATGCTTTTTTGGACCAACATTCAAAGTTTGTGTTACATATATTTTAGTTTCTTTTAAACCATTTTAAGTTCTACTTCCTTGCATTAAAATCTGAGCAGCGAATCTGCTTCCTGTTTGCTAACTCAATTCAAGAATTGGAATTTAAAAGACATTCTAACTTAATTCAATTAATGGCGCACAACCCTAGAACACACAACCCCTTTTTTAACAATCAAATCAATTGCAGATTAACTAAAAAATTGTTTTCCTGTTGCAAATCCTGTCACTCAGAAATACATCTTGTGTTCATTAAGATCTATTTTTCCTAGTGAACCAGCATTAGTGCAACAGGAAGAGGGATGTACGAGACCAGATGAGTGCAGCGCCTTTCACTCAGGTGGCCAGACTGATGCCAGGACGAGACTCATTACAACATTTGTCAGCAGTGCCGTTCTTGCTTGGATGGCATACAAAACACGCAGCACGAATCACGCATAGGAGTTTGGCTTGGCTGAAGGCCCTGATGAACATCAGGCACTCTTAGAGAGGGAGGGAGAGAGAGAGAGAGAGAGAGGATGACCTTCAGTTAATGTCACTGTAAAACACAGAGGAAATTAACACAGGAGAACGCAGACAAACAGAAGCTGGTGGAAAGACTGTGGACCGGGCCAGACAGCTAATGACAGCCACGCTCAGGACCTGAGCTTCTCTTTCATCACACGCTGCTCGAATTAAAGCAAATGTGATTCTAATCGCAATTAGTCTACAAGTATTAAAATTTTGCCCCGTCCGTCCTCCAATCTACACGTTCGGTCAAACTGCCAATTTGCTCTTGATTGAAGATCGCGATCTCGAGTCACGGCGAAACACTTATGTTGGGCAAACACTGATTCAGCCAGAAACCACCCCAAACTCTGGAAATCAGATGATTAGAGCGTGTTGGCTCTGAGGGGTCTCTCTGTGGAGCTTTATCTCGCTGACCCTGCTGATTTTCATTAAAGATATCAGTAAAATTGTTGTTTTGAAATGAAAAGTCCAAGTGCTTGGCACACAGTGCTGGTTTAATTTCCTGTTGTTTTGGAAGCTTCCAGGGAAAACAAGAGTGCTGACGGGAGAGACAGACTCCTGTTATCAGGTGACACAGGACACTGTGAGGAAAGAGGAGAATGTACTTCTAAAAAGAGACTGAAACTAGAACATTTCCAGTAGACTACAGTATTGCCACTAAACCAGTGTTTTTGTCATATATATTCCAAATAGCTAGTTGACGGAAGCTGGTTATGTGACAAAATTCAGATTCATGCAAATGAGCAGCGATGACTAGCAATCATACTGCAGTAGGAACACCTGTGACTAACCAACATTACAGCAACTTGGCCACATTTAATGAACTAATCGCTGCCACTGTGAACGTCCCTACATTTCTTTCATGTTAGTTAATTTTGGTGTACAAATTTGAGTTTAACAGAGAAATATTAAATGCGAATTTGTAGGGGTGACTGCAAATAGTCGAATAGTCGACTATTCGATGCTTCGATTTGAGGAGCCTGATTCGACTACCAATCTAACAGTCGAATATTCGCGGGTGTTATTGATTATGCCATTCTGACTATATGGGGGAGCTCAAATGTCTGATGTCACATAGAACTTGCGGTTTTCTCCCAATAAGTTAATATGCAGCCTATTATGATAAAGCCGTGAATAAGAATCTGAAAATAAGAGGCAAATTAATATTTGAAAGTGCGTGAATAAATCCAACCACCCCTATATATTTATGTTTCACTTTCCAGAATCCGTGACCGACAGAGGAGCATCTTGGCAGAAGAGATTTAAAACTTTACCAAGACTCAAACTGACACAGGACTGTCACACCCATACCATTATAATGAGAACACCATTATAATAAAACGCTGTGAATCTTTAGAGTTTATCTGCTGTTTTTCTGCACATTGTTTCGTGAAGAACGCGTCCACAAAAGGAGTTCGCATTCAGAGTCGCGCAGATATGTTCATGTGCATTCGGGCACTTTTTGCAGATAGCCTATAAGTCTTAATATTAATGTTATGTTGTCTAAATAACGAAGCGTATTCTACATTAAATTATGAGTTGAATCCCACTGATTAAAAACGTGCTATCAAATGTTCACTCTACTGGTCATCTTCAGCGCGCACAGCTCAAAGGCTTTCGCTGACGTTTAGTGTTAACTATCTTTTAATCAAAACATAAAAACTTTATTTACCCTGTTTGTATCTGCGAGGCATTTGTTACACAT